>NC_056751.1:146280092-146302592 GCF_019279795.1 Protopterus annectens
ACATTCTGACTTCTTCTTACAGAAAAGAAAGGCTTGACTGCACTATGACCACCCAAAAAGACTCTTTGTGGACATATTCATCCCGGGTGCTCACATCAGGTATTAGCCTCAGGACTTAATATCATTTGGAAATAAACTTAATCTGGAGTAATAACTGTATCCTTTCCAGTTAGGTAAGCCCTTTTGGATTGCTGATTTCTTGATGAGTTTTTTCTTGCTGCACTCTTCCGATGTTATGGGACATCTAGCACTAGAAGACAGTGGAGAAGAGGAGTGGTGTGGGAATAAATCAGCTTCTAGATATTACTATCCAAACCTACCTGTCCTGCTTAATGGGCATCTACACATCCAAGAAGAGGGACAGACAGCTCCTTGATTGCCTTTAGAGTTGCGCAGTCCGACAAGGCCTTAAAAATTAGATTACTGTCACTTTAAAGAAGGACCATAAGACTTTCCACTGCTGGTGGATGTTCTTGCTTCTGATCCAGCATTCATTCTGGAAGTTTCTCCAGCCATGTTGATTCCTCTCACGTCTCTGATTCTCTTGTTGCTGTTGCCCACACCAGTGGCATAAATGGCAAGGACTATCTTGTATCCTAGAAAGGAGGCAATCATTCCTCTTAACCTCTTAGTGCAAGAAATCTGGAAAAAGCAAGCAAAATGGAGGAACAAAGGCCCAAAAATAGGGACATATTTTAAATATTGCTCTTCTAAACTCAGAAAGTTGCTAGAGTAACAGGCTTGTTTTAACATACATTTTCTGAAGGACTTGGATGTCTGAAACACAAATATATGTCATTATTTAGGGACTTCAGTCCTCAAATCATCCCAGTGATTTGCCAGAAAACCATAAATTTTATGAGGAACAGATTAAAAATATGAGACAAAAATCTGGACAGTTGAGAGGTATGGATGCAATGAGGAGTATGGAATTTAATCCCAACAGTTGTGAGGGTCTTATCCTCCTTCTCCATATTATCCACTTTCTCCTTAATTTTTGAACTGAACAGGGCAGACCCATAAACAGACACTTTAAGGAAGGACACCTTGAAATCTTCAGCAAAATCTTTGAGAAACAACACTGTATGATGCTGATTAACTGTAACAGTGCCTGCTACCCTAGGAGTACCATCTGCTGAGTTATGTGTAAGTTGCATGGTGAGATATGAGACAAGGATCATGGCTGGCACCTGTGACTCTAACAAAGTTTTCAACTGTCCTTCAGGCAGCTGCGCCAGTGACTGGGACTTTTCATCAGCCAGCTCCTACTGGGAGCATAACATACATGACAGTTAGTACTCCCTCATTGTGAATGTGGAGGACACAGGAACTTGTTTCCCAAATCAGTCCATAGCAGTAAACTCCTTATCATGAAGATGGACACTAGGATTCTTCAAAATAGGAACTTTTTTAAGGGAAGCCATTGCAACAATAACATCTACCTTGAGAGCCTCATCAAACATGTGCAGTCCTTAGGATGTCAAGGAATCATATATGTTCTTTTTGGAACAGGTGGTACAATATTGCATTCTTACTATGAGGTCCTGATTCTAAGGTGTACCATTAACTACAGAGAAAACAGCTCAGGAGGATGATTTGGGGTCCAAAATACTTCCTGAAATATCTTTTAAGAAGGAGATATGAGGTACCTAGGCTATCCTGTCATTTTTTTATTATTTAAAGGACTTCCCAAAATTAGTGTAATATGTAGAGATGATCGGGAATTGATACCATCCCTATTGTCAATACGTCGGTTGTGTGACTCTGGTAGGAAGTATAGGTGCCCACTGCTTTAGCTATGTTTTTTGGCTGACTTTGAGGAAGAAAGATCTGAGGATGAAGAACACAATGATACATGTTCAGATATGTGAAGATGGTTTTGCAAAATCATTTTAGCCCCTCTGTTCTGTTGATGAGAAAAATGAAAGCACAGACAGAAAAATGTCTGGTTAAGTCCACCGATGCTATAAATACTGGTGTTAAGGATGGCAATTGCAGTACTATGTGTAATGTCAATGTCAAGATCAATGTGATGCCATGCTCAGGGCAAAGGGAACCAAACCTGACCACCTGAGGCCAAAGTCCATTGAAGCTGATGGTGACCAAGACAAAATCAGCACTGAGGCCAGCTTCAACAGCTCAGCACTTGACGATGGGGCTGATAGATCCATCAACCCAGAGCCTGATATCAAGAGTCTCACAGCCAAGGGCATGAAGGCTGAACCAGATAAAATCAAGAATGGGCCTATTAATTTCAGTGCCAAAACAAACCCTGAGTTGCGATTCCTGAATTCCAGGCCATGGATGCTCCCAGAGTTGACAGAATCATCACTCTAGCCCCTGACATTGATGGTAAAATCAAAACTGTAGGCATTGACCTCAAATATTGTGGTCCTGACACTGAGACTAACTTCAACCCATTTGTTAATGTCTGTATCAGTATCTGAAGGTGAATAAGCAGCTTTTTTAGAACTGACTCTTATAGGAGGGCAATGAGAAGGACTGGAAAGGATGGGCAGGAAAAGAAGGGAAAGAATAAATGTCTCCGCTCACCCTGATACCCAAAAGGCAAGAATCATTCCATACTTAACCTTCAGAAAGGCCTTCATCATCTTCTCATAATCAGTGCTGAACGTAACTGAGTGTTATGTAAATAACTAGATGGACATAGACGATGATGCCTGGAGGGGGATAAAACTTCCTGATCTCAGAATCTGACCTGGAAGAAACACTGTCTTGTCTAATCAGTCTAACATGGGGAGAGTCAACAACTGCTAAGGTAACTTTGAAACTTTGGGAGTAGAGGAATTCTTGGAACGTAGCTTCTTATGTACAGGAGTAGAATAACAATCTTTAGTAGTACGACTTTTATGTTCTTTCTACCTCTTTCTGTCTCTTGCTCTGTCTTTCTTAAATCTACATTTGAAAGACTTAAGAGACACAGATTTAGTCACTGAAACTGATGCTGAGGTGATACTAAAGGCTGAAGCTTCTTTGGGAGTGGACAAAGAGCTAACTTTTAAAGCAAGCAGTAATAACGTCTCCCTTTCTCTAAGCAACTCCAAGTTGAAAAATTAACAACTCTCACACTTTGTTAAAAGTCTTTCTTTCCTAAACAAATAACATGCAACATGCATCTGTTTTGTTGTGTAATCTTAAGGCTGCATTCAGTATACATCTTAAATCAGGCACAGCAAGAACTGACAACAAGAAACAATCATACATAGAACAAAACATTTTTGTTAAATACAGAGAGAAAAACTACTTCCTGTGGTAATGTCTGTGGTGATGCTGCTATAATTGATAGACGATTAATTCCATTCCTCTTTTCCATAACCTAGAGAATGCTACAGTTCAGATTGTTTTGGTGTGTCATAACCTGGAAATAAACTGAACAGTACAGGGGTGATAATGGGGATGGGGGGTCAGAAAGAGAGCACTAACCTCATGCTTCAAAGTGGAATAATCACCTGACATACAAGCATGTGAAGTTCATAGGTTCATAGGTTCATAGGTTCGTACTAGGCTATCTGTCCTAGGGCATTTATAAGCCTAGCCAGAGTGTATGTGGCTTACACCACCCCTTAGGATGAGAATACTACGCCCTTTTAGGGTTTAGTTTACTATGCCTCTGTCTAGTAGTGACACAGAGATGACCCCCGGGGTAAACTTACTATCTCCCATCCACTCGTCGAGATTTCTCTTGAATAGAGTCAGTGAGGAGCTCTGCCTAACATGGACTGGGATTCTGTTCCAGAGTGTAGGGAGCCTCTGGGTTATGAATCTGTCCCTCCAGCACGTTCTATTTATTTCTGTGTTGAGGTTTAAGTCACTTGTTCTCGTGGCTCTGATGGATTTGGATTTTCTGAAGTGGAGCATGTCCATTAATTCAGGATTGGACATGGCCTTGTACGTCAGGCACAGATCAGTAGGCGGTATGCGACTGAATAGAGCTGGAGTTTTTTCAGTCGGGCAGCATATGACATATGTTTAAGACCCTTTATCCTCTTGGTGAGGAACTTTTGGGGTCTTTCCAACTGCTGCAGGTGTCGGGTGAGATACATCCCAAATGGGGCATTGTACTCAATCATTGGCCTGATAAGAGAAGAGTACAGGGGCACAATGACCTCTCTTGATCTAGATGTGAAACCCTTCATGATAAGGTGGGCAATATAGAAGGTCTTCCTAACCACTTTGGCAATGTGAGTGTCAAATGAGAGGTTACTGTCAACCTGGGTTCCTAGGTCCCTGATTACCTCTTCCATACTTAATGGATTACCGCCTATGTGGTAATTTGTCAGTACCTTGTTTTTCCCAAAGGGTATGACTATACATTTCTTGGCGTTCAGCTTAAGGCCATGGCTCTGGCACCAATTATCCATTTCTATGAGGCCTCTCTGAAGGATGTTTGTGTCCGCTGGAGTATCAATTATGGCACCCAGTTTGCAGTCATCTGCGAACTTTGTCAGCCACAATCCTCCTATGTTTGCCTGTACCTCGAAAAAATAAATGCCGAACAAGAGGGGTCCCAGGACTGAGCCCTGTGGGACACCACTTGTGACTGGCTTAGAGTCTGACATAGCTCCAGCAACTCTGACCCTGTGGGTTCTGTCCTTGAGCCAGTTTGCAACCCATCTTGTGACATATGGGTTTACATTTAAGCTGGTGAGTTTGTCTATGATGCCCGAGTGGGGTATTGTGTCAAAGGCTTTTGCAAGGTCAAGGTAGGCTGTGTGAACTGCCTTGCCCTCATCAATGGCCTTAGTGACTGTTTCAAAAAGTCGACCAAGTTCAAAAGGCAGGATCTGCCCTTGACAAAGCCAAATTGGGTAGGATCCAATGTCTGTAGGTCCCCAATGTCTTTGTTTATGAGTTCCATAATGATCCTCTCCATAGCTTTGCAGACCAGGCTCGTCAAGCTTATGGGGCGGTAATTTCCAGGGTCCGTAGAAGCACCGCCTTTGTGAAGTGGGACCACTGTTGCCGTACACCACTCTTTGGGTATGTATCCTGTAGTAAGGCTAAGATTAAACAGCAGCCTTATGTGTGGGTTTAGTTCCTCTTGGAGTTCATGTAGCACACAGCCTGGGACACCATCCAGTCCCATTGATGCTGTGTTTTTAGCTTTAGAGAGGGCGTCTCTCACCTGGGCATCTGAGATGTTAGGGAGGCTACACTCTGCTGGAATAGGTATTTCTCCTTTTGGGGGGGAGGGGGAGGAGAAATTTGCACTGAACCTGTTTGCCAGAATGTTGGCAATGTCAGTGGGTTTAGTGTATTTTGTGTCATTTTGGACTAACTCTGAGCATATCTGGGAGTTTCCACCCAGGTTTCTAACATAGCTAAAGAAGGCCTTGTGATTGTCTTTTGTGTCTTTTGCGATTTTTCTCTCAAAGTTGGCCTTGGATGATTTTATGAGTGATCATAGTTTTTTGCTAGTACTGATCAGAGATGCCTTCCCTTTTAGGGATTTTGCTCTGTCATGTAGTAGCTTCCTCCTCCTGTTGTAAAGTTTGTTTATGGCTGGGGTCCACCAGACCGGATGCCTGCCTTTGGGGGAATGGGTCTTGGTTTTATTTGGGATTGCATGATCCATGCATTCTTGAAGGTGCCCATAGAAGGCATTTGCAAAAGATTCAGCAGTGTGGGTTGTGGTTTCCACTGGCCCAGGGGCCTTGAAAGATACCACTTCAGTCTTAAGAAGTGTGAAGTTTGCTTTTGAGAAGTTCTACACTGTGGTCTTTTGTGCAGGGGGTGGGGACGGGATGTGGATTTCCAGTGAGATTAATTTATGGTCTGATCTTACCAAAGAGGGATGTACTTCCGGTGTGGAGCATTTTGTCCCCATGTTTGTGATGATCAGGTCTAGTATATTGTCTCCTCTTGTGGGAATGGTGACTAGTTGTTCCACTGCATTTGAGTTTATGAATTCTAGGAACCTTTGGGCTAGGGTGTTGGGGCTTGAGTAATGTTCCCAGTCTATGTTTGGGTAGCTGAAGTCTCCCAAAATGATGGTATTTGGAGAGACATTCATACTCTCCAGTGTCTTCAGGAAGGCTGTGTGGGGTTCCTGAGTTTGAGAGGGTGGTCTGTAGCATGCTACAAACTGTAAGGCAGTTTTGCCTATGGTTAGTTGCACCTGGATAGTCTCCGATGCTTCGTGCGTTGCCACTAACCTGGAGGTGTGGGTACCTTTGATGAAAATGGATACTCCCCCTCCTTTTGTGGTTTGGTCCAAGTTTTGGGGTCAGAAAGCATGACATGAGGTAAAACCTGATAGTGCTGGGGTGCTCTCAGGAGCCTTGAACCAGGTTTCAGTCACTGCACAGACATCTATGTTCTCCATACTGAGGAGGGCTTCAAGGGCGTGCATCTTGAGGTTTAGACTTCTGGCATTGAGCAGCATTACCCTTAGTTTTTTTCCACTTGTTTCCACTTGAAGTGCACCATCTAAGGGCAGGTAAGATATATGAGGTGTTTTACAATAGTAACAAAGTCATCTAGTTTAGTCTTAGGCCATGCAGGAGACCATGATGGAAAGGCCATGCAAGACACTGTGATGGGAAACCTGTACAGCAGTAGTTTGAATGTAAGTAACTAAGTACCAGACCATGGCTTAGCACACAAAATGGGTATTCACAAATAATTAAACCTAGATGGTGTCCTATCGCTAATTGTAACAGAATATGCAGATAAAGTAAATGTTAGCAACAACAGTCTTGTAAACCCTGTTATCATAGTTTAATGAAGTGTGAGCACAGGTATGCTAACTTACAGCACTGCAACCTCACGGGGATGACAGAAAACAGGTTACCCGAGGGGAGTTGTGGAAAAATTAGTATTACATAGTGCTAATAATGAATACAACTATTAGGTCACATTTTTACATAGAGTAATACTGATGTCTGTCTTGCTGTGAAAGCCAGTAAACCAGTTAGCAGTGTGTGCATAGGACAACACTGATGTTTTTATCTTTAGTAACAAGTATCTTGGGGTAGGGACCTGCATCTCTTGTTTGGATTAGGGGCAACAAACAACAATATACTGCTTTTCACAGTAACAGAGTTTTACTACCACCTCTAAGGTTAAGTAGGCTGATAAATCAGTAACCAGCAACTACAGGGGATGCTTTTACATGTATCAATGCAGTAGTCTTTGGCAACCTATATCTATGGTGTGGTCAAATGTGTGTGTGTGTGTATATATATATATATATATATATATATATATATATATATATATATAGATATATATATATAGATATATATATATAGATATATATAGTTATAAAATCTGCATTATATCTAAATTCTGTCACTTTGAATGCCCAGTAAGCATGTCAGCAGAACCTGCAGAGAAGTTATTTACATGTACTATTGCTGTTGCCTTCAACAACCAGGATCCTGAGGTTGGGTGTACATTCCAACTTTGGTCTGGGCAGCTCAAATGGCAATAATATTGCTTTTTTACATAAGCGGAGTTATGTGAACATTTATCTGGTTTAAAGAGCAGGTAAACCAGACAGCAGTGACTACAGAGGAGACATTTACATATACTGCTGCTGTTGTTGTCTCCACTGACCTGTTTCATGGAGGTATGCATCTTTAGATTGGTTTGAGTGTTTCAAATAAAATATAAAACAGGGATTTTTGAATAAGCAGAGTTATGCTAACACCTTTCAGGCTGAGAGACCAATAAAGTACTTAGCTAAAGGATGCTTACAGTATTTCATTTTATAGTAGAAGTATCCATAACATTTGTAGAGCCACAACCAGGACAAACCTAGACTTCAGACTTATGTTATTTAGAATAATTATTGAAATAAAATGTTGTACAGTATAACATGGATAACAATAAAGAATTATCACAGCTATTAAAACAGCATGCAAATTAATTGTTATCACATTCACTGGAGTGTATCCATTTCAGCTTTAGTTACATCATGCAACAGCTGCTGTAAACTTTGACTAGTCTTTACTGACTATACGTTATCAACATCTACATCAGTCCTCTCAACCTGTTCTTCATTCATCACTATGCACTAAAACTGCCTCCCTTTATATTCCTTTTAGCTTTCTTTGTTGACATTGTTATACATTACTCAGCGCAGATTATCTCGCTCAGTGCCTGGTATACAATACATACCATATGTCAGGATTTTGGAGACAGGGATGGAAGAAAATCCTTTTGCTAAATCTAATGAAAAAAAAAAGCTAGTCACATGAAGTGTGTCTACTTCTCAGTAATAAGTTCAGAGAAGCAATCCCATGCCAATTAAGCAATTGCTAATGTAAACACAGAACACTAAGTTAGACCCTGAATCTTGGACTGTGAAATATATCATGTGTTGTGGGGCTGCTATTCTCTTAATAGGCAACAGCAGTTGCATAGTGCAAGCATTAATATTAAAATCCTCTAGGTTGTATCAGATAAAGTAATACCACTAGGACTGTAAGATCAGTAAGTAAGTACACTCAGGATAGAACTGTTCATGGATGTGGTATTACAGGCATGATCAGTCAGCAAAAATGACATGGTCACTTACAATACCTAATGTCCAGGGCAGTATCCAAATGAGTCAAGCCTTTATAAAATATATAGTCAAGAGTCACTCCTAACATAATGACTGCATTTAATTTTTAATATTGGTGTCATCTACCTGGAGACATAAGCATTGGCTCTAGGTGATGATCACTGTTAATGTAACACCTTTACCCCATGTACAAACTGGAAAAACAGGGGTTGATGCCAATGAGTGTCAGTGAGCCTAGACATGTGAAACTAATAAATATTACTTTCTGAAAAGTTATGTAATGATGAACCTGGCAAATGTGCAGGTGCATCCTTATTACTCAGTCCTGAGAGAACCCAGACACCCCAGCCATACCTGCACCCTCCCCTCCGCCACCCCGACATCTGAATTGTAACTCCTTTCTACCCCAACATCTGAATTGTAACTCCTTTCTACTCCATTTCCAGCACAACAGAAACAGGCACACAACAGCACTTTGTGGTTTACTGCAAAATTATCGGGCTAACATGCAGCTAATGCTACCCCTGATTTATTTATTTATTTATTTAGTTGTATTTTCATAACTCAATGGTTCAAGTGGGCATCAAAGTGTCCTATTCTCAAAGGAGGCCTGAAAAGATTATTATACCTCTACATAGCAAAGATACAGACTAAATAACAAGTTAGTCTAAAACAGCAAGCCATATAAATGCTAGTGAGATTACTTCCTATCACAATCTAAGAGAAAAACTGGAATACTTAAATTAAAAAGAGGTCAGAACTAGGTTTCACTAGCATTACAGAAATATAAGCGCCTAAAGCAGATATAACGCTTTATCACTACATTTTAAAAGTAACAGGAATAGATATAACACTGACGACAATATTTACTGTATAAACAGCAAAGCCAAAAAGAAGAATGGGTATTGGCCATCACCTCAAAAATGCCCTTTTCTGCTCAAAGGGTTAACATTTTTTTTTTTTTAAAGAAGAGTTGAAAATGGAGAGCTTTATAGAACTGGTTTGGCAATTCCATAAATCAGAGAGAAGAGCATTAAATTCTTTTTAACCAATTTTTTTGGATGACATAGGAGTTGGGGGCAGCAATAATCCCAATTCCCAGAATGTCAATGGGAAATGGGATTGAACACAATACCAAAAATGCTTAATGTTCATTGTAAAAGAGAAAGTACATTATTTGTAAGGACTGACCATGCCATGTCAGCAAAGGTATGGCCCCTGGAAACAACACGGTACACCTGAAGCAAGTTATTTGTTCAGACAGCACAAACTGGGAAACATTATGGAGAGAGAAATGGGTGTCTGTGCACAAGCTCCAGAAACACAATATGCTCGGATAAATGAATTTGGTATGGCTCATTCAAGATAGTAACAGCTGGCTACGTAGGACAGTTTAAATTATTCACAGAGGCTGTCACTCATTTGGTAGGTATAGTCATGGCAGAGTCCTACCATCTACTGTAGCCTGCTACTTACCATAATCTGAAACATTAACGTAGCCCATATAGTTACCCAAAACGCATCTGAAGACTTTTATAGCCAGATTGATCATCACATAGTTAAGAAATGAATTCTGCCATTTCGTCACTGCTTAAAAGGAAAAGTAATTGCAAAATGTTAAACTCAAAAGACAGGCACAGCAGATCAGCAAGAGATGTTTATTTTCACTCCACGAACAAACCTCACAGAACAGAAACAAAAACAATAATGCTGCTACAGTTCTCAGCGCGTTTTCATCAACATGCACTTCATCAGAAAAGCTAAACAGTGCTCAGTGTGCTAAATTTATAAGTCAGATGTTATTTCAATCTACCAATGGTGTCTCCTAACTAATTAAAATGTTAATACTTTCAATTAACATCCTTGTTATTGAAATTACAGATTTCTTAACAAAATCAAAGAAACAATATCACCATCTAGTGGTGAAACAAAAACTTTACAGGCAGGAATACATGGTAAAAATATATATAAATATTGTATGCTCTAAAAACCATTTTAATTACTACATAAAAAAAACATTTTAATTAATACATAAAAAAGTACCTGTGTGCAAAATGTTTGAAAAACATGTAAAAATGTATGTATGAAAAATATTAAAATGTGTTTAAAAAATATATAAAAAAAAAAAAATATATATATATATATATATATATATATATATATATATATATATATATATATATAAGTACAACTGATATATGGGTGAGTGGTTATAACTTGGCTGATCTCAACTTCAATACAGGTTTTAGAGAGATCATTTCATTTAAACCTGGGTGACTGCTAGCCTCAAGCATTAATTGCCAAAATAACTCTCTTTATTCTAAAGAGGCCTCCCAAGGACCACCCCTGGGATCGGAGGGTAATATCTCTATGACGAAGAATAGGAATTTTGCAGATTTACATGTTAAAGTATGTTTAAACAAAGCGTTGTTAGTGTTTTCCTTCCTTACGTCATATAGGTGCTCATACACCCTTTGTCTCTTATGTCATATAGGTGCTCATACACCCTTTGTCTCGGCCTTCTCTCGGTTTTCCCTATATAAAAGGAATCACATGCCTCACAGGTCACCATGTGTACCAAACCACATGTATTGCAATTTGCAAATCCTTTAGTGGTGATAATTTTGCCTCTACTTTTCAAATATATTTTCTCACCTTCATTGATGTTGACACAGTAACAACAGCTTCCACATTTATGTGTACCCAACTTGTTTGAGAGATGTGTGACCTGTTTTCCACCCTCAAGTATGTTCTTAATGTTATGTCTTTTTTTAAATACTACTTTTAAGGGTTCTTCAAAGTTTAGATTCAAATCTGAAAAACTGGCAAATCTATTCCACTCGTCATTAATAATATTTTTAACTATGTTGGTTTTGCCATTGAAAGTAATAGTCAAAGCTGAATTGTAGTGTTTTATATCTACTGGAGAATTGTTTTTAGTGTTGGTGTTGCCAAAAACCTTTTGTTGAATTCCCCAGGATAGGCAAAAACCTTGTGGTCCTTGCTGTTTTAACGTCTTGTATCAGTCTTTCTAACAAATCATCGGGGTAGCCTCTTTCTCGAAACATACTTGCAATAAATTCACATTCTATCTGGAAATCTGTCTCATCTGAGGTCATCCTGCTAGCTTTTACTAGCTGACCCTTGACAATTGCCTTCTTTTGATAAGGGGGGGTGAGAACTAGAAAAATGCAAGTAGGTGTTAGAAAAGGTCTCCTTCCTATAAATTTTAGATTTCAACCCCTGATTTATTCTCTGTATGCTCACATCTAAAAAACTAAGTTGGGAACTGTCTATTTTGTAAGTAAATTTTAGAAAATCAGTGGTATGTGAGACATATTCGTAAAACTCAAGAAACTGGTCGGCAGTGCCATTCCAAAAGAGACAAATGTCGTCCAAAAAATGACCATAGTAATTCCACAAAATTTTGAAATGGGAATTGAAAACGAATTTATTTTCCCAAATGAGTAATATAATATTGGCATATAAGGGGGCACAATGTGCACCCATGGCTACACCCTTTAATTGTCTGTAATACTCACCCTGAAAGTATATAAAATTGTTTTTCAAAATTAAGTGCCTGTCTTTTGAGTTTACCAGTGTGAGTTTGGGCACATTGACCACTTATTTTTATTTACTATTTTTATTTACTAGTTTTTTGGTTGTGGTCATGGATCTTTCAGCAAGTTGCGGCAGTCATATTGTCAATGATTGTGATAACTCCAGGAAGTCCAATGAAGTGGGTGAACTTTGTAAACTGATTGGCCAACTCTCTGAGTTGGTCGACGTGTTAATGCCACTCAGCCAATCACTAATACAACATTCTGCACAGTCTCTTATTCCCTGCAACCAGGAAACAGCAGGACATCCAGCTTCGAAGGAAGGCTTAAACAACAGATCCAATGTGAGACAAGAGACTAGTCATGGCTTAAGGAACAGTTTGGATGGGTTTCCCAATCTTTTTTCCTCTGGAAACGTAACAGCAACCACCAGTGGAGTCGCTAGGTCGCAAGTTAAACAAACAGCTACTTTATTACCAGCTGCTGTAGCTGCTACCAACAAAGGTACTGAAATTAAATTTAAAGACCTGCTTGAGTTTAAATTTGACTTTAAAGAGCTGATTAGGCTGCAGGCAAATAACAAACATGATTCTTATGTTGAAATGGTGCCTAAAATGAACAGTTTACTTTTTAAATATAAATCAATGGAAATGGACAATATATATCTGAAACATTGTATTCAATCCAATATAGTCCCTAAGGGGCTTCGAGTGTGTAAACACCCCAATAATGTTAGGGAAGGCTCACAGTTTCATAAAGATTTAATTACTGCATTTGATAGGTGCGGTTTAGATATTATGTGAGCTATCATTGTCAACAATGAAGTAGAAATGGAGAAGTTATATGTTACAATTGATGAAATTAATCAGAAAATTGTGAATGACTTGTTATTTGGTATTGAAACTGAGAAAAATAAATATCATGACATGTTGAAGGATGTTGAGTTAAAATGCATGAAAGTGTTTGAAAGAAAAGCTAAGAAAATTGATACAGACATGTTTGAATATGGTAATAACATACATTACCCTTCACCAAAAACAGGGGGGGGGTAACAACAATAAATATTCCAACCACGAATCTGTGGCATACAATGAGGTTTTTGACAACCATGACATGTGCAATGACCAAGGTCCATTTCATAATGAAACTGACCCTTTAGAATACCCCTCCCCTCGGAGATCCGAAAGGTTGAAAAAAAAAGAATCCATAAACTACAACAACCGGAATTTTTACCAAAATCGAAGCAACAGGCAGTGGAAATAAAAACTGTAGAAGACATAATTATCAATGAATGCGTATACAGTTATAAAGGTTTTAAAATATTTAACTACACTAATCTCACTGTCACTAAAACACATTTCAGTTTGTTTTCCAAAGGTTTTACCTACATTCCCAGGGTCAAAGCCAACATAGTTGATTTATTGGTGGATGTTAAAATGTTTGTGAGACAAAAGAACTTTGAGATACTTTTTAATGTAGCTCAAAAATTTTGAAAATGTTTTAGAGAAGCGTCTTAGAGATGAGCTTAAATTTAATAAAGTATCCCACAATCTCACAAAAGATGAATTCAACATCCTTGATTCTTGTAGAACAGACAAGAATCTCAGAGTCATGAAGCCTGATAAAGGAGGAGGGGTGGTTCTGATGGGCCAAATAGACTATGAAGTCAAAATGCTAAACATAACAGAAACAGATGTAAAGTCCCTTGAAATCAAAGGGCAAAAAATCCAGGCTGAGAATGTTTCCAAAATAACAGCAAAGAATCCACAGATATACGTGCAGGTACCAGTTTATTCACAGAAGACACAAGCGCTTTCACAATAGCTTCTTCAGGTGTAACTTCTCCATGAAAATCCACACCTTATATACTCTACCTAATTAATCCAAACAATCAGTTAACATACTAAAACATTTTTAAAAAGACATTACACCTAAGGACATGAATAAATAAATGTTACCTAACTGAAATGCATACATTTATAATGCTAGTACAATAATTAGTGGACAGTGAATTATAATTGATAGTGAACTATCCATGTATATATATATGTATATAATTATAAAAATATATGTACAAATATATTCATAAAAGTACAAATATATACACATACACATATATATATAATTAAAATATGTACATTTGTTTATGTAAAATATATATATAAAATTATAAAATCATAAATATATTTACATTTATATTTGAAAATACTTAAAAATTTATATCAAAATTCATCTATTCAATGGTCTACTATGAAGTACAGGCTTAATAGGAATGCATTCATTGAGGCCATGCCCAAAAGTAGACCTGAGCCTCACAATCCACTTTGCTTCAGTATCCTCAGTTCTAACTCTCATGTCACCACCTCTGCCATTCTCATATATAAGAGATAAAACTCTAAATTTGAATACATGGTCATCTCCCATGGCACTAATTTGTTTAGCTAGAGCATTAATTTTTGACTTCTTCCTAGCATGATAAAGATGCTCCCTGATCCTTTCTCTAAGGGTTCTGTCAGTTTTGCCTATATAAAAACAATGGCATGACTGACATTCTGCTAGATAAACCACATGTGAGCTGTCACATGTAGCACCTACCCTAAACTCAGTGGTTCTTCTAGTGTCAGGGTGGTGGAATAATATAGCAATAACCCACGCCTGGGTGTGGGTAATGCTAAATTTACCCACGGTTGGCGTGGTTTGGTCCCGAGGGCGAAGCATTACCCACACCCAGAAGTGGGTTATTGCTATTATACCATGACATTATTTAAGAAAAGAAACTGTTACTTTTCTTAAATAATGGCATAGTATAATGCCTGTTTACTGCCCTTCCGCAGATGTCTGGCATCCGCGGCAGTTCTGATGTACTGCGGCGCCTGCGCAGTACATCAGAGTTGTGAGCAAACGGAGAAAGCAAGATCTCCGTTGCTAGTGTCTCGCTATGTTAAATGAGTTTAACATAGCGAGACAGTTTTAAAATAAGCAACGGACATCTCCGTTGCTTATTTTAAACTGTCTCGCTATGTTAAACTCATTTAACATAGCGAGACTAAAAAGCAACGGAGATCTTGCTTTCTCCGTTTTTAACACTGCCTCGCTATGTTAAATGGGTTTAACATAGCGAGACAGCTTTAAAATAAGCAACGGAGATCTCTGTTGCTTATTTTAAAGCTGTCTCGCTATGTTAAACCCATTTAACATAGCGAGACAGTGTTTAAAAAAAATGAGTTATACTAATGGAAAAAAGTCCGGGCGACCGGACCTTTTTCCATTAGTATAACTCGATTTATAACGGGCACGCTGGCCAATCAGCGTGCACGTTTTGGGGGGATCATGGTATAATAAACTCATATCTATAGATGAACATTGTGAACAATGACCACATGGTCGTGTTCCTTTAAACATCACAGGTGGTTTTACATTTTTCACACCACATAACCTCCTATACAAATTCTTCTTATTTTTAAATGTATACTGTGGTGTGGTACTGATAAGAGAGGATATTGTGGGCTCAGTAATTAAAATTGGCCAATATTTATTAATAACATCAGTATATTGTTTGACATTCCTAGCATAAGTAATACAGACATTCAATTTCGGTTCATTATTCGTTGTATGTCTAGGTCCATTACTTGAAAAGTACCGTTTTGCTTTACTAGATCTCATTTGTCTCACCATCTTTTCATTCTTATTGATGCAATTAGTATGATAACCACGTTGTTTCAACTCATTACTGGTATTAAGCATCATGCGGTCATACTGTACTGGATCTACACTTAGCCTAGATGCCCTATAAAACTGATTGCGAGCTACATTATCAAATACAAAATCCGGATGCATACTTTGTCGATCAAGCAAATTATTTACCCTACATTCCTTCCTGTACATCCTAGTACTTACTTTTCCTGTTTCATCTAAATCTATATATACATCTAAAAAACTGATTCCTGTATAAGAATAGTCGAAAGTGAATTTCAGAAAATTTGTACTGCTGTTTAAATACTCAACAAAAAGTTTCAACCCATCAAGGCTACCTTTCCACAAGAAAAAACAGTCATCAACAAATCTTCTGAAAAAAGGTATATAAGGTGCATATGTACTATTAAATATATAGTCTATCTCCCAGGTTGCCATGACAGCATTGGCATAACTATTTGAGCAGGAGCTGCCCATGGCAACCCCATTCTTTTGCCAAAAAATCTGGTCATTAAAAATAAATATATTATTATAAAGCACTAATGCTATCAGCTTCTGTATAACCACAATCTCACTAGCATTAAGCATACCTACTTTCAACAATAGTTTAATGCTAAACATGTTGAATGATGAAAATACATATGAAAGTGTGTCCTTGAATGAGTTTAACATTGCGAAAAGGAAAGTTTCAATATGTCTTAGCGACTTACTTCTTGAGGGGCTTATTGACATAGAAACTTACAACTACCTACATGTTGAGAAACCAAAAATTCCTTCTATTTTTGGTATACACAAGGTCCACAAGAACCATTTGGACCCACCTCTTAGACCCATTGTTACAGCGGAGGGCTCTTTGACAGCCCCCAGCCAAATATATTGACTTCCAATTGAAGCCATTTATATTGGAACATTCCAACATTTTAAAAGACTCATGGGATTTTTTGAAACACACTGATGCCGTACAGAAAACAAATACCCCATTTTTTTATTTCTTTGGATGTGGTAGACCTATTTACTTGTATTCCCCATGAAACAGGCCTTTTATGGTTTGAGCAATTTTTGGAGAGTCAAATTTCCATTTCTTTTAACAAGTTTTGTACCTGTTTGATTCTTATGGACTTAATTTTGAAAAACAATTTTATATACTTTCAGGGTGAGTATTACAGACAATTGAAGGGTGTAGCCATGGGTGCACATTGTGCCCCCTTATATGCCAATATTATATTACTCAGTTGGGAAAATAAATTTGTTTTCAATTCCCATTTCAAAATTTTGTGGAATTACTATGGTCATTTTTGTGGACGACATTTGTCTCTTTTGGAATGACACTGCCGACCAGTTTCTTGTGTTTTACGAATATGTCTCACATACCACTGATTTTCTAAAATATACTTACAAAATAGACAGTTCCCAACTTAGTTTTTTAGATCTGAGCATACAGAGAATAAATCAGGGGTTGAAATCTAAAATTTATAGGAAAGAGACCTTTTCTAACACCTACTTGCATTTTTCTAGTTCTCACCCCCCCCCCCCCTTATCAAAAGAAGGCAATTGTCAAGGGTCAGCTAGTAAGAGCTAGCAGGATGACCTCAGATGAGACAGATTTCCAGATAGAATGTGAATTTATTGCAAGTATGTTTCGAGAAAGAGGTTGCCCCGATGATTTGTTAGAAAGACTGATACAAAACGTTAAAACAGCAAGGACCACAAGGTTTTTGCTTATCCTGGGGAATTCAACAAAAATTTTTGGCAATTCCAACACTAAAAACACTACAATTCAGCTTTGACTACTACTTTCATCGGCGAAACCAACATAGTTAAACATATTACTAATGACGAGTGGAATAGGCTTGCCAGTTTTTCAGATTTGAATCTGAACTTTGAAGAATCCTTAAAAGTAGTATTTAAAAAAGGACGTAACATTAAGAACATACTTGAGGGTGGAAAACAGGTCACACGTCTCTCAAACAAGTTGGGTACACATAAATGTAGAAGTTGTCATTACTGTATCAACATCAATGAAGGTGAGAAAATATATTTGGAAAGTAGAGGCAAAATTATCACCAGTAAAGGATTTGCAAATTGCAATACTTGTGGTTTGGCATACATGGTAACCTGTGAGGCATGTGATTCCTTTTATATAGGGAAAACCGAGAGAAGGCCGAGACAAAGGGTGTATGAGCACCTATATGACATAAGGAAGGAAAACACTAACAACGTTTTGTTTAAATATACCTTAACATGTAAATCTGCAAAATTCCTATTCTTCGTCATAGAGGTATTACCCCCCGATCCCAGGGGTTGTCCTCGGGAGGCCTCTTTAGAATACAGAGAGTTATTTTGGCAATTAATGCTTGAGCCTAGCAGTCACCCAGGTTTAAATGAAATGATCTCTCTAAAACCTGTATTGAAGTTCAGATCAGCCAAGTTATAACCACTCACCCATATATCAGTTGTACTTTTATATATATATATATATATATATATATATATATATATTTACATTTTTTTAAACACATTGTAATATTTTTCATACATACATTTTTACATGTTTTTCAAACATTTTGCACACAGGTACATTTTTTTATGTATTAATTAAAATGTTTTTTTTTTATGTATTAATTAAAATGTTTTTTGAGCATGCAACATTTATATTACATTTTTACCATGTATTCCTGCCTGTAAAGTTTTTGTTTCACCACTAGATGGTAATATTGTTTCTTTGATTTTGTTAAGAAATCTGTAATTTCAATAACAAGGGTGTTAATTGAATGTATTAACATTTTAATTAGTTAGGAGACACCATTGGTAAATTCAAATAACTTCTGACGTAAATTTAGCACACTGAGCACTGTTTAGCTTTTTTGATGAAGTGCATGTCGACGAAAACACGCTGGGAACTGTAGCAGTGTTATTGTTTTTGTTTCTGTTCTGTGAGGTTTGTTCGTGGAGTGAAAATAAACATCTCTTGCTGATCTGCTGTGCCTGTCTTTTGAGTTTACCAGTGTGAGTTTGGGCACATGGACCACTTATTTTTAATTGCAAAATGTTACTTTTCTGGAAATTCACTACACTACCAATGTACGGTTATAAAGCCCAGAATGGACTCAGCTAGCCATCTGGCTAGTTTTTTAAATTCTGCAGTTAACAATGTCATTTTTCAATATTTAGTTGATATAAATGCTTAGTAATATTTAACTGTTAATTAAAAAATCCTGAAGTCAGTTTTATGGATGTTTTTATTAATTGTAAAAGAAGTCCAGTAATGAGTAATTGCTCTGGAATGAAGGTTTTGTTAGAGCATTATACAGTAGAATTGGAGCCATCTTCACTAATATGAAGAATCATGCTTTACATGCAACTACAGTGTCTATTTCAGAACAAACGCAATCATGATGACTGTTAGATCTTACTGTGTTATCAGATCTAAACCCATTTCTCTTCATAATGATTATAACATCTATCACATATTATGCAACAAATATTTTGACTGTCACTAACAACATGCAAATATTACACTTGTTTAGAATTAAGGGTAAATTATTCTTAATGGACCATTTGTGTATACTTTCAATTGCTTCCTGTAACTTCATATAATTGCAGTTATTATTGACTAAAGCACTAATTTCAAGTCATTTGCATACTTTGCATTCCACATTTGTTCAGAATCAGAAAAGTTAGTGATGGATATATCAAACAGGAATAACCCTATTAAAGATCCCCTAGGAAGACCTGCATTAACTTCCATTGATTTTAGATAATAGTGTAAGTTACTCTGACCCTGTAAATCATTTAAGTAAGATATATTCTAATGCAGCTGTTTATGTACTTTATATACATGCATTTTAGCCTGTCCACAAACAGAACAATTTAATAAGTGCTTTCCAGATAATGAGCATATATAATGTCAACAAGAGTTTGTTTTGGTAGGATTTGTCAAGTTTGCCACACGTGTTGCTTCTGATGAAAGTACATACGTTTGGTGGATTGATGTAATTCTGATACACAAAACAGATTCAGAGTCATTGTGCTTATTCATAGGTCATAACTTAAATGACTTCCATGTTGTAAAGCAAATAGACTGGAAGATGTATGATTGTCAAACATAACTGTGCATTTGTCAGTATATATTCAATGCAGTACAGAGCAGGATGAATGCAACACTTAGCAGCAGCTCAAAGTGACAACAGGCAGGGAACACAAGAGGGTGGCACTTTGAGCACTACTGCTGTGAACAGTGCAGGGGTACTCTTAGGGAGGAGGTTAGTCTATTTCAAGGATCCATGATACTGCGAGCTGAGTGCCCATACATAACCAAAAGTCATCCAGGCAGGGCAGTTACTGTAGTTAAACAGCACACAGCACTGTAAGTTATGCACTCATGCTATACAATAGAGCAAAATCAGCTCAAGAGGGTGGCAAATTAAGGTACTATAGTAGTTTAGGCATGATCTGAGAATGTTGTGTGGAAGCGACTTATTGACAGTGATGCAGTACATAAGCTGGGATAGAGAGAGCCCAAGACTACAGTATTATGTTTCACTGCGGCTGACTCTGTGCTGCACTTGTACTGCACATGCTCAGTTATCTGGCTGCACACTGCACACTGTTCCATTATGGCAGTGGCTGTGGCTGACTCTGTGCTGCACTTGTACTGCACATGCTCAGTTATCTGGCTGCACACTGCACACTGTTCCATTATGGCAGTGGCTGTGGCTGACTCTGTGCTGCACTTGTACTGCACATGCTCAGTTATCTGGCTGCACACTGCACACTGTTCCATTATGGCAGTGGCTGCACGAAGCATGCATCACTACTGCTAGTGCAGCATGACATGAATGAGCAACCCACTTTAGAAAGTTACTAAACTGCATTCTGTTCACTTTCCATTCCTATATACTGATGGTTCTTTCCATCCTGTCCAAACATCATACTTTGTGGTGGGAGAACTCTGTACATGAGCCACAGAGGCCACTAATGGCTTGTATTGCTGTTGTCACAACCCACCCATTCCCATGGATGTGTTTATAGGACTTCTTTACTACAGCATGATATATGCAGGGCATATCAGGATATACCAGTACCTGCTGAATTCAACAACACAGTGACGTCCTGCTTCCTTCAGGGCTAACCTTGACAGCTGGATAAGTGCCCACAAGTTCATCACCAGCCTCACATGTTTTTTTCCTCCTGGATGTGGAGGGTGGTATTTGGCAAGGTGCACGTCATATTTCCTGCAATTCTATGATCAAATATAAAATAACATATGTTACTTAACAGTACAAAATGAATTACACAGAAAGTAGTTACTCTCCTCCCCCAAGAAAACGTGACGTCAGTGTCAGTTATAAAGGAATGAAAAGAGGAAGATGAAGGTGCAAGATAAGAAAGTAGGTTTTGAAATAACAGCAGATATAAATACACCCCAATGTATTTCATAAGAGTTATTGTTAAGATTGCATACATCAGGGTATACCTAATTTTCAAAATCAAATTCCAATACCAAGAATTTGTACTTGTACTAAGTATCAGTTTTTCTGAACTATATACCCCAGTATCAGACTTGCCCAATGCAGATCAGGCTTACACAGTGAGTACCAAATTTTCTGAATCGCACTCATGTACCAGACTAACATAACAAGTACCAAATGCTAAATTACAGAACATTGCCAGCAGTACACAGCATGTGCTATGTTTATACATCGCAGTCTTCATGCTTTACTTGTCTGACAGGCTCAAAAAATAAAATCTTAGCTATACAAAATATCATGCTTTGCAATAAAATTTGAGATTTATCTAGTAATTCTCCCTACTAAAACAATGGCACTCAAAATGTCGAGTCCAAACACACTGAAAAAATATTGAAACTGCAGGAGAAGATTGAATCTCAAACATGACTCTTTGCCTTTAAACTTCTGCCCCCTGCACCCCTCAAACTTACGCATACTAATGCCAAGATCATTATACCCCAGAGAAAATGGAATACTCTGAGAAATGGTCATTTCAAACTTAGTAGGTGGGAGTCCATTTTTTTTTGGTCAGACAGTCTCCGCATTATAGGGCTTGCTATAACAGGTCCTGACATTTCAAATGATTATCACTAATGCAGCTCTGTTGAGATTTATCTCTCTTGCTTCCATACTGGATATTTTTCAGCCTCTGCATGAAAAAATGATGTAGATATGTCAGGTAATATACTAAGATATCTAAACTCAATAACATTTTAAGAAAGTCACCTTACAATGCAATAACATAAAAGATGATAATCTTGCTGTTTTTGGTTTGAATTAATTTATTATTCAATAACCAGCTCTCATGTATAGAGTAGTTATGCCGAAGCTTGCATGACATGTATTGTTATGCAAAGAAGCAGCATCAGGCACAAAACCTCAAAAGAAATACATCAGTATAATACACACATGCTCCGCTAAATGAATTTGGAATGGTTCGTCCAAAATAACAGCAGCTGGCTACCTAGGACAGTTTCAGTAAGGGATGGCCTTAGCAACTGTGAGGAATTAAATTTGGACCATCTTGATGGGGCCTGGTACCACCCCTCCTACCCCAACAACCACCCCCACTGTTATGGCCTACTGGGCATTATCTTAGATAAGTTATCAATAGTATATCCCATTATACTTTTAAATGCAAAACAATATCTATCTTTCTAGCTTACATTTTGACACAAAAATGTGTTAAAACAAAACTTAATTT
>NC_056751.1:146307592-146397592 GCF_019279795.1 Protopterus annectens
GAATTTTTGAGTGTTTTTTTGATATGTGTTTTGAATGTTATGATATAAATTTATTTTATTCTGTTTTATTTGTATTTTTGCCTTATTTCTAAGTTCTTGATACTGCTGTTTAGAAACTACTGTGCTAGTCTTACGCCACAGTTCGTAAGCTTTATCTGTAGTTTTCAGAAGGGCCCTAGAGTCTCTGCTTAGCCAGGGGGCACAGTTTGATTTTACTCTGATGGCTATAACAGGGATGTGTGCATTTAATACATCTAAGAAAAATGTATTAAAGTGGTTCACTGCATCATCTAGGTCAAGGTACTTGAGTGGAATCCAATTACACCTTTGTAGGTCAGCTAGGAAGTTGTTTAAACATAGTAGGTTTTGGTGGGAATATGTGTTGTCATATAAGAAATGTGGGTGGTGGTGCAGCGGTTAGCATTGCCACCTCACAGCAAGAGGTTCTCCGGTTCGATCCTTGGCTGGGGTGCCTTCTATGTGGAGTCTGCATGTCCTCCCTGTGGTTGCGTGGGTTTCCTCTGCGTGCTCCGGTTTCCTCCCACATCCCAAAGACATGCAGTAGGTGAATTGGACACTCTAAATTAGCCCTAGGTGTGTGCGTGTGTGTGCCTTCTGTGGAAGGCTGGGTGCCGGGCTGGCAACTCAACACTGTAAAACTCCACTGCTAATCATGAGGGGACAGATGATCTGCTGTGGCAACCCCTAACCAGGAAAAAGCCGAAAGAAGAAGAAGAAAGATATAAGAAATGTGGGTAGGCAGTTACTCAGACCATCAGGAAGGCAACTTGATTGGCATGAGTGAGAAGAGTTATTTAGTAATATCCAATCCAAGGTGGATTGATATTTACTAGCTTTATCTATTCGGGTAGGTTTTTGAATAGTTTGTATAAAACCATGCAAGTTTATGTGATGGATGGGGTGATCTGTATCAAATGCAAACCAGTCTAAATTAAAATCACCCAATATGAATGTCTTCTGACTAAGGGTACTACTTGCGCAGTGCAATAAACATTTTATAACTGAGACATTATTTCCAGGTGGGATATAGCAGCCAATTATATTAAGTGTTTTTCTTTAATTTATGTTTAGTGTGGTATAGATGATTTCTGCACTGTCCACTTGTGGGGTTTTGAATTCGAGGAAAGTTAAAGTGAGATGGTCTTTAAAGAGGACAGCAACTCCACCTCCTCTTGTGTTGAGTCTATCCACCCGTATTATGGAGTAACCTGGGGTAGTATTTCATTATCTTTTGTACTTGGTTCTAACCATGTTTTAGTGATTATGACTGTCTGGGAAGTATGTAGCTAGAGTGGCATGGAGGATGTCCATTTTGTTGGCTATACTTCTAATATTAATGTTCATTAGCAATAGGTCTGATTTTTTTTCTGTTTAGGATTGGATGCATGGGGGTGTTGAGACTAGAGTGATTAGATGGGTTGGTGTCATCTGAGAGTGGTCCAGGGTTTGGGTGGATATCACCACTAAGCAGTAGCCTAGAGGCAATGTTGGTAAGTAGTTTCAATCGTTTGATAAGTTCATTGTTGAATAGCTGAGGATTATACTGACCATCTTTAGTAGGTATTAACTTAAATGGAAAATATTGGAGGCTAGTAATATTGACAAGTGTAGGACTGATGGTGGATATGTACGTTGACTAGTATGGTAAGGTGGGTTTGTGATGTGATGAAAAGTGGGTGTCTGGAATGTGTTGTGGTGATAAGTAGTGAGGTGAGATAGTAATATGAGTGTAGTAATGAGTGTAGCGTACATGCTTAACTTCTCCCATTTCCCATCCTCCATGACTCCCTCTGCTTTATCATTCCAGTGTCACTTCCTCAGTAATATTAATTCAAATATTTTAACCAATCTTTTTAGCAGCTACATCTATTTCTTATCCAAGAATAAGGATTTCATTCCTGAGTAGAAAAATATCTAATTTACATTCCAGGCCCCCTTCTGCTGCGCATGTAATCTCTTGGGCACACACTTATAGACTTATTGTCCACTAGCTTTTTCTTCTGTTGAAGTTGAGAATACAGTAGTTACACTATGTACCAATTGCTCCATTTTATATTTTAAATCTATCCATCCTATGTAAGTGCTCACCATGGAATATGTGCTCGACCTGCCATTATTTTCAGTTGTCTCCGTTCCTCTCACAGCTATGCCTGCTCTTCTGCTTCCTCAGCACTGTTAGATCACAAATCTGGGGACATCAGTTAGTCCACAAATCTGTTTTTCATTTGAATTATAACATTTGTTAATTCTAGTTTTCTGGTTGCACAAATTACTTTCTGCCCACTCCTCTCCCCACTTGCACTCAGCCTATGCCTTAACCTGTGAAAAACGCGTCTATATTAGAACTCCGAACTTTCAAAATTTCGAGTGTTCTAATATCGACCCATTTTCAGCGAACACTGAAAATATCAAAGAAATAGAAAAAAAAATTTTCCTAGGGAAAGAATTTGGTTGTCCGTTTCTGTTGCTTCTGTATTTTCAGTGCTGTGGCGGAAAGTTACGGGTCAGGTTCAGGTAAGTGTGCGATTGTGTGGACGTGAGGGTTAGGGCGGCTTAGGTGAGTTAGGGTTAGGGCGCGGGTCAGGTAAGTGTGCGATTGTGTGGATGTGAGGGTTAGGGTGGGGTAGGTGAGTTAGGGTTAGGGCGCAGGTGAGGTGACTGTGCGATAGTGACGGACCTTAGGGTTAGGGTTTGGGTTAAGGTAAGTGGATAGTTAGTGGTGTATGTATAGTTTAGTGTAGGGTTAGGTGTAAGAGTTTAGGTGTATGTGTGTGGATTGCTGTTTGTTTGGTGTGCTTGTGTTGTGTGTATGTGTTTTGGAACAGCAAATTTTTTCCCTAGGAAAAAATTCGCTGTTCTGTATGTTCGATGTTTTAAATTTTCGATTAATAAGGTTCAGTATTAGAACACTCGAAATTTTGAAAGTTCAGTGTTCTAATATAGACCCTAAAAAACTTTACTGATTGCTTAAAAGTGACATCCATTTACTCTTTTACTACCCCCATCATTCCCACAGTTTGAGATACATGCAATTTAGAAATACATCATACATATTACCCCATTTTTAGTTTCATAAGGATCCAAACTAAACTTCCCCTTTTACATTACCTTCATTTTTGCCATTTAATGTATTTTATCTTTCCAGTCTCCTCCCTCCCTTTATAAAGAAACTTAAATTGCCATGTCTTGTTATTAGAGAAATAAAAATGTTGCTAGTGTCCTCAATTTCATTAAATAAAAATAGAGTATGTAAGCTATATGTAATGCATTTTAACTCAGTTCCTGCATTATAATAGTCCATTCTAACATCCTTCATTACACTGTTCTTTCAAGTAAGTCCAAGTAACAGTTCATTTATTTAGTTATATACAAAGTCACAATGTCGATGTAAATTAACAGAGAGATGTCACTGTTATATTCAGTCTTGCTACTATTTTTGTCACATTGCTGATAGACTTCTCCCTCGTCTGCATCTATTCTCTTTGATTATTTCCACTTTCTGTTTCAGTTTCCATTCTTCATAAACATAGAAAATGGACTTATTTTGCTCATTTCCTCATCTTTTCTTCACTGGTCTCCCTCTTGTTGGTCTGTGGTCATCAACAGCTCTGTCTTCAGTAACCCCTTCCTCTGTTTGCCAGTTTCTTTAAACATTCCAGTACTTCTCTCAGATTATTAAAGGACTTAACTGAGTACTGAGTAAGAAAATCTTTAATGTCACAGGGTAAATTGGCTTCCACCCCAGGCCCCATTATTTTAATGTTCTTTATACTGGAAAAAAATGCATGCCTCTTTATGCGAGTTTCAAATGAATAATCTTGATCAACAAAAATTCTGCTGTCCCCAAGTTTCAATTGTGTGTCTGGCCACCATAATTCTTGAAGCACCTTTTCTCACAGCTTGAATGTAGCAAACCATACTATCACTCAGTCACCAAGCAGTTCTACATGCACACTAAATATATATATAATCTGCTATTTGTCCATTCTGCCAGTAATTTCTTTACTTTAGTTCGGCAATCAGACCCTTCAAACCTCAGTGGCACACCAACTAATTTAAGATTTTTTTAGTGGGTTCTATCTTTCCAGTCAATCACTTTCATTTCTAGACAGTCCAGTCTTACTTCTGCTGCCTTGGCTTATACTCTAAGCTCTTCATTTTCTTATATTACGTCCTTCAGAATGGTGAAATGCTCACTCAGACAGTCCACCACATCTGCAATTTTCCTATTTTGTGCTGACAAATTGTCCACCAAAGTCTTTTTCAAGCCATTCATTTCCGCCCATTCTGTCTCTAGGGTTACTTTCTCTGATATTTAACTTCCCTCTTGGTACTTCTGGGATGGTTATTAATGCCATTTCTACCTTTTTTTCTTGTTGTTACTTTATTCTTGCTTCTTGGTATCCCATTTTGTTACTTCCAGCTGCTATTTCATCAACTTTTATCAGGCAATCTACTTATTATTCCACCATTATTACACTTTTTAGCAGAGCACCATGAAAACAGATGCTCTGTGTGACACCATACCAGAAGTACCACCAGTTAAAGGAGTAATTTATGGGACTTGTGAGCTGGAGGAAGGTGTGCCCTGTGGTATAGCCATGATGTGTTAGTGGCAGTCAGCAGCGACAAGCATGGGGCCCTGTTTGACAGCACTGTCCTTTTACAACAAATTGTTTAAGGCTGGCTGGCTCAGAGGTGCACCAGGAATGTGCTTTCCTGACTTTTTTTTCAAATTTACTGTAGCATTCTTCAGCATTGTTGTTTTGTTACACTGACACCATACAGCTACACTGCCTCGGAGATCTAATATTGGATTGTGTGTGATTCTTCAATTTGGCAGCTTGAAGTTTTTATGTCTAGTGCTGTGATTGTTCTTTTCACTGACATGCTGCAGGATTAATATTAGTGTTACAGCTCAATGAGACACTGTTGACAAGGAAGACTGTATCTTGCTTCCATCTTGGTTGCAGAAGCCATATTGCTTGTATAGTTGACTGCATTGGATCATTGTGAGGCCTTGAGCAGGATATGATGGACTAGAGACATCACAGCAGCAGATCATTTAAATCTTTATGTGGTTCACCAGACTCAGACTGCTAAGTCTATGACATTGCATTTTTGTATGGCTGTACTTATATTTTGATATTCTTGGTCAAATGTGGTTATTTAAGTATATTATTTATGCTGTAATTGCTTTACTATTTCTATTTAAGGTTTGAATGCATTTGCCTGAAATAACATTACAAAACTTATAATACTTTTATGTATATTTTACTGTTCTTGTACTTCATATTAGTTTTGTATAGTGCATAGGAAATATGCACTTAAAGTTGAAGTTTTTTAAACCAAACTTCTGACAATTATACAGGTCCTAGACCATGAAACGGAAGTAATCACACTGGTTTAAAAAAGAATCAACATACCTTTATTCTCATCACAGAAACTCCAAAACAGATAAAGAGCTGATTGAGACACCCATGCAAATTAACACTCCCAGACACACTAGAATCTGTATTGCTACAATTTACAACTCCCCACTTTCAAGCCTTACACTACTCAAAAGCATTTTAGATAAATTTTATGTTATAACCAGACACAACAAACTAATAATGGGAGATGTCAACTTAAACACGTTAGCCCCCGTTAAACACAAACTGCATACACGGTCCTTCCATTGAAATCTAACCCAGAAGGACAAGATGGGTCCTAGACTTTCTGCTCTCATGAATACATATGCATGCATACACATGATGTTAACTAATTCCCATGATAAGTATCTCCAAGCAAATGTTCTGCTTAATTCCTTCAGTGATCTCAATCTAGTTTTAACTACAAGACTACTGTTTCTAGGTTTATATCTAACTATACTTCTAGCAGGAATGTCTCTGAAAACTCTGAGGACTATTCATTACAGGAACTCACCACTGGGCTCTTTTTATATAACTCCGCATGCCCTGACAAGACTCCTTTCCTTTTTTCTTAACATATTAATTCCCATTTAAAAACAACCACAGCCACTAAAAAAACAATTCTTAAACATAATAAAGTACCCTGGATGACCTCTCAGATCACTCATCTTTTAAAAAGTAGAGACTCCACATGAAATGAATGGAAAAAACAATGCTGACAACCATTTGCTCTAAAAGCACCTGAGAAAATCAGCAAGAATCAGCACTAGCACAGCCAAATCTGATTATTCTAACAGCCTACAACATTTACAGCTAAGAAACCCAAAACAATTCCAGAACACAATGAAACCTATTGTCAACAGCAATTTCTTCAATGGCAAGAGTAACACATGTGAACACAATGAAAACTATAACAAGCAACAGCATTTTCAATGAAAAGGGTAACACACAACCCTTACGTCCTGAGACACTCCAAGGAATAAAACACAAGCTTCCTCAGATCAAATTCAACAGAGTTGTCATGCCAACACCAACTGAACCTCTACATAAATACCTTGACTACCTTTACTTTTATCAAAAAGCAAGCAACTCTGGGAATATTCACAAACTCCAAATCACTGATGAATTCTGTGCAGTGAAGCCAAGAGGACAACAGATAAAAACAAAGAGAATCCAGTTGTGTTCAACCAAATTTTTAATTCAAATGTAGATAATATAAAATAAGTTGAGCACTCATGAAGTTCCTAATGACTGGAACGAAAGTGTTCAACTAATTTTATATTATCTACATTTGAATTAAAAATTTGGTTGAACACAACTGGATTCTCTTTGTTGTTATCCGCTGTCCTACTGGCTTCACCTCACAGAATGCATATGTATTTTTTCCTTTACTTTTATCAAGGATGACCTCTGCAAAATTCCCTTCAACCAGAAATCCAACTTTAAAATAATTCACTATCTCCTGCTTAAGCCAGGTAGTCATGTGTTAGCAGTCACAATGAAGCACATTTTTAACCTTCCCTTAACTACCAACTCCATCCTAACCATTGGACTTGTGGATGTGCAATTGGTCTAAGAGGATAAGGTCTACTGAGGCACTGTAAGCAAGGCAGAGGTCACCCCTCAGTAGCCTGTATGATACCAAGAGAAGGGACAAGGCTTTGAGATGATCAGTGTAGTTTTTATGTTTCAGGCTGGTCAGTAGGCAGCCTAGTATGTTATCTGTCCCCACAAAGGCAGTTTTCTAGACCTTAGAAAGTGCTTTCAGGACTTGTTCTTGGGAGATTTATGGGGGGGGTGTAGAAGCAGGTTTCTGATCTGGGAATGTAAGGAGACAGAAGGTGAAGCTACAGCTATATTTATCTGCTAGTAGATTATCTATTTCCCCAAGGTCTGAGCCTGTGACATAATACAATATTAGCTCTGTACAAGTGCTGGACATTGTTTCTGATGTTTCTAACATAGTTAATGAAGGCTTTATGATTGCTTTTGCCTGAGTGGCTATTTTTGATCACATATCTAACTTTAGTTGATTTGCAAATGGAGTGAAGTTCCTTGTTAAATTTAGCAAGAATGCTTTGACATCTGGAGAGTTACATTTACTACTGCATGCAGTCAGCACTTTTTCTTTCTTTTATTGTAAATACTATTTATGTTTGAGTTCAGTCATAGGGGTATATTTTTAAATTGGGCTTTGTATTTACTTCAGCGGGAGATGGAATTCTGCTTACACAGTGGGGTTATCAGATTGTTGAGGGATGTTGAATTTAGCCAAGTCACCACTCAGTTTTAGTAGATTAGACTTTGCATAATCTCTACATACTGAGATATTTGAAGATGTTTCTGGCTTCATTTTTATGGTAAATGTGACTGATTTATTATCAGATTTGAGTAGGAAGGAAGTTACAACTAGTGAGTAACAAAGCTGTCCCATACTGGCAAGGACAAAATACAGGATTTGGTCTCCCCTAGTTGGGGTGCAGACTAACTGGTCCAGAGACTTTGCATTTCTAAGTCCAGAAATCTCTGGGTATTTATATTAGGGGATGTGCAATACTCCCAGTTGATAGATGGGTAGTTGAAGTTCCCTAGGAGAATGGCATTTGGTCTAATGCATAAGGACTCCATACTAGTCAGTTAGACGGTATGGCTCACGGCATGGCATAGAGGGGGTTCTCTAGTTAGCTATGATGTCATTAGGGTTTTTCAATGGTAAGTTGAACATGGAGGAGTTCTAGGTCATTATTCTGTCTCATAAGCTGACTGGTGAGATTTTGTTTTATGAATACAGAGACACCACCACCTTTAGTGCCCTCATCTAGTGTGGTGGGACTGAATGCATGGTAGATGTTGAAACCCCTACACCGATGGGGTGCTCTCAATTGTCTTAAGCCATGTCTCACTGAGGACGCATATATTAGTGCATTCCAGGGTAAGCAGTGCCTGTAGGAAGTGAAGTTTTTTTTTGTTATTGCTGAGGCTCCTAGTATTGAACAGCAATACCTTTATTGTATATGGATTCTGTTTTGTAAAGCTGGAAGCTTTTCAAGACTAACATTGTTTAAAAAGGCACTGTAAGGGTGGACAAGGTTTTAGCCAATGTACAGAAGCCTTGGAGGGATTGGTGCAAGCCGTCCCTGACAAAGCAGTTAGGACAGTCTATCATCTCCTCCCTGGCTGATTTATATTTTGGATCCCCCTGAATAACACCAGAAGCTAAGCCAATTGTTGAAGTCAATAAGTTTTTGTTCATATTGCATCATCATTCTTGATTATGGTAAAATACTGTTCAAGGCTAGGTTCATACCTGCTATGGTCCTATATATTCCAAGGGCTCCATCATGTCTCTTTTCATATAGTCCACATAGGTATTTATCATCTTGTTTATTACCACGTGTACTATGACTGTGTTTTATGTGTATTTGTGGTTCAAGGATTGTGAGTGCATGTGTGATGTGGTGAATCCTGAAACCTGATAGTCAGCTAATCGTGACAGTCTCCATGCTCAGTCTGGTCAGTGGTGCATCAGTGTGTCTCACTACAGAGGCATCTATGACCAGGATGTTGGACTTTGTGGGAGGTTGCATTATGGGCTTTTGAGCTGAGATACTGTGAGTCTTAGATGAATGTTTCAATGCTGGGTGCTGCCTGAGATGAGTGTTTTCCCACTCTTATTTTAAAATTATTTTATTTATTTATTTATTTATTTATTTATTTAGTTTATTTATTTATTTTACATTTGTTTACTGGTGAGGTCCAACTGAACAGAGCTGTCTGTTTTCATAGAGGCCCAGGGAGAAAAGCTCCAATATATAATAAATATTCTCTTATGTCCTATTGTCCATGTCACTTGATAATGTTACTAAATATTGTTACAACTTTTCTTTACTATTTTTATCTTACTGTGTATGTCCTTTGACTTGTTGCATTTATGAGTTTATGTTGTGAAGTTATCTATTGTATTGCAGCATTTATATCTTAAGATCTTTTCTACGACAATTACCATTGTTGGGTCTCCTTCTGTCCTGAGTAATGCTTGAAAAAGGTCTTCTGACCAGTGTATGCACCTGGTTAACAAATGTATTTGCTTTTATGAAGTAATTAATACTGTCAACCATCTAACAAACATGTTGCTAGATGGCTAATGCCATTAATTAGCAACATACACAGAGCAAATAGCAGCAGATGTAATGCACAGACCAGTAGTTTTGTATACTGCGTTCCCATACCCCTGCATTTACATCAAGGCATAATTATGCAATTAAGTACAGATGTTTTAGTTCTACCTTTGGTAAAATAGAAAATTGTGGACAATTTAAGTAAAAATGTCTCATTATTTTAGGTACATCTACATAAAATTATTTTATAGTACTGCAGGCACCATATTATTGTGCAAAAATATCACTAAAACACGTTAATTGTGTTCCAAAGTATATTATAACATTAAGGATGTGAAACAGTAGCATCAGTAGTTAATACCATACAGAATGCAAGCAACAAAACAAGCTGACAACTGTCAGAATCTTTAAGTCAGAATTAGATATCATCTGCATCAAAGCATGCCCCGTAACCTGAATATATAAATTGGTGTCAAGTGGTAGAACTAAGCAAGAAAACATGACAGTAAGGGTGAAAAACATTACTCATGAGTAAGTCAAAAAATGAGTTGAATCCATCTTTGCAGAGTGTTTTTATCTCCAAGGAATGAAGTTATTACACAGTAACACATAATTATGGAGGGCTTTATCAATGTTTAAACAGTAATAATATGTATTTTTTTAGGGCTGAAGTAGACTCAGTAATGTTACTGTTTAATATCATTACTGCTGCCATAGTTCATTAGGCAAAGCCAATTCTGTAAATTTGCAAAGCCATTCTATAATGCATACTGCTCATCCCTGAGTCTAGCCAAAATACTGAGTTCTCATTTGTCATCTGCACTCTATGCACAAACACACACACACACGCACGCACACATGCACACACACACACACACACACACACACACACACACACACACACACACACACACACACACACACACACATGCAAACATGCACACACACACACACACACACACACACACACACACACACACACACACACACACACATATTGCCAGCTCCCTTATGTCCCATCTTTGGGATGTGGAAGGAAACAAAAGTACCTGGAAATACCCATGAGGCTACAGGGAAGTCATGCAGATTCAGCACAATTTAAGTCTAATTTTCATCCTAAAAAATTAACTGCAGTGCATATACTGTCAGTGAACTACTCACCCCTTTTAGATTATTTGCTGTTGTAATTTATCTTATACTTTTGACTGTTAAGCTAGTTGGACTGACACTTAAATGGACTGTCCTGATATTTTTTAAACAATGGCTTCAGGGCTACTGTGGAACCAGTTGCTGTGGCTTTGCTGCTGTACTTTATAATGTACTGGGCTTAACTTTTAAAATGTGTGAAACACAACTGAGTATGTAGTAATACAACTTGTGGGTTAAATGCAGAAAGAAATTGCAAGAACCTACACTAGTACTCATCTTGTCTATGATTAATTTCTCTCAGTTCTGTCCAGTTTGTGCCAAGAAAAACTGTGGCTTCCCATGACCATCAACTGGATAAAGTGGTAATCTGGAAAATGAATGAATGAAGCACGTCATCAGAGAAAATGAGGGAAAAACATAAAGGAGTCTAGGGGGTTACTTTGGGGTTCAGAGCATTTCTGGAAATTTCTCCCAGTGGATGATTTCCATCCATCCAATAGCACACCAACCACATACCTATGGAGAATTTAGAGGAGCCAATCCACCTAACACATCTTTGTAATGGCAGAGGAATCCCAGGCACCCAGAGAAATCCCACATGAACACAGGGAGGACATGCAGACTCCACACAGACATCATTCCAGCTGAAAACCAAACCAGAGAATCTCTTGATGTAAGACAGACATGCTGCTCACCATGCCATTGTGCCACCCAATGGAGGAATTAGGGAAGAGTAATCAATGGGTAGTGTTGCCACCTCACAGTAAAGGTTTCTCCTGTCTGGTACATAACTAGGGTAACACTGCATCTGTACTGTGGGGCTCACTGGATCTTGACTGTCTGCTGAACACTCTGAATTGAAAGCGGTGGAATGGCATTTGCCATTAACCTCAGGGTCTTCAAGTACAGTTGAAATAAAGCCTCCTGAAAGTCAGAATTTCTGTCATGTGCACCTTTAGAGAAAATATAAATTTTTGTGGTAGATATATCTTGCAATGTATAGTATACATGGAATGATGATGAGACAGAGTCCTCTGAAAGTAGAGAGAGATGTAATTAGAACCAGTGATAGACTTCTGGTAATCAGACCTCAGTGTAAAGATTTGTGATCATAGCCTATGTTCCACAACATGGCTGAAACAGTAAGGAAAAGAGATCATTCAGGCAGCAGTTGCAAGAACTCCTTGGCAAAACTGGACAACAATGAGTTTTTCTTGATTTCCAAGATGGCTGCCCACTGAATAACAGCTTGATTCTAGCTCTTCCAGTGAAAACAGAAATTCAGCAGAGAAGGCCAGTAGACTTCTGTTTATGGGTGAAATTCAGTAACTGGCTAGTAAAGTACACTGCCTGGATACCAGAAATAAAGAAATACAAAAGACCTGGAAAAAATCAGCTACAAAAAGTGAGGAACACTGACTAGGGAGAGTTTGGCAGCAAAAAGTAATGCAACCTTCAGACATGACTTACAATAATCTACAAGATGATAAAAGACAACCGCATACAGATCTGGTTAAAATAAACAAAACCCTGATGGAGTATATCAATGCAAATAACAAATGGCTGGAACAAATGGGAGAAGCTTTAAACAGATATTCAGAAGAGATAATAAAGCTGCAAAAATCAGAGGTTGTAATGAAGAAAAGGCTGGCTGAATATAAGACTGTTCAGGAAGAGATGTTTCAAAAATTAATAAAATTAGAGGACAGAGCACATAGGGAAAACTTGAGATTTTCAGCTATACCAGAGAAGCTGGAAGGAACAGACTGCATTAAATTTATGAATGCACAAATAAGCAACTGGACTGGTATTCCACAGCAGGACTTGTTAGTTGAATGGGCACATCATGTGTATGCTCCAAATTTACCTATAAGAAAGCAACCTAGACCTTTAATAGTAAGGATGCAATCCTATCTGCAGAAAGAGTTGATTTTGTCAAAACTGTGGCAGACAGACATAATACAAAAAGTAGGAGACAGCAGAGTGTTTGTAGAGAATGATTACTCATTGTACTCCAGGCAAAAGAGAAGTAAATTCATTCCTCTATTCAGAGAATGTCAGAAATCAGGTGTGAGATTCAAACTACTGTATTCAACTGTCTTTGAGGTATTCTTCCCTGGAGGGACACAATCAGTTTTTGATGAAGTACATGCTAAGGAGGAAATACAAAAGTTTTTCCAACAAAAACCAAGCTGTGAAACAGAACGAGATTTGGCTTCTTGTTCCTCTGGTAATAAAGACCACAGAGACTGCACCTATGAAACCTTTACCAGTATTTCAACAAAAAATGTTAGTGAGAAGGAAGGGAGCACAAGAATCAACTAGAAGATTCGAGAGTACGTTGGAAATGAAGCAGAGACAGGATTTGGGTGATGGAGGTGAACAGTAATTAAATCAGTAACTTAATATGGGATTACAATGCAATAATTATATTTGTGAAATATGACAGCACAAGAAAATCTGGAAATCCTGGACTTCCTCAAAATTTGTTTGCTGAGTGGAGGACTCTAAAGTATATGTCCTACTTCGTGTCATTAATGTTCAGAAAAATGCTTTGGGGAGGGGAAGAGAATGGAGAACAATGAGTTTGTCTTGGTAATGGGAGAAACAAGTGCTCGTATTAGGGCAGACATAATGGGATAGTAGGAATACCTAGGTCCACATGATTGGAGCAACAGGAATAATGAAGGAGAGATCATTCTAGAGTAGTATCTGGCAAAAGACTTACCGGTGGCCAATACATGATTCAACAAGAAAGACAATCACAAGAGCACATAAAGAAATGGTCAACGTGTAACTCAGGTGGACTTCTTCCTTGAAAGGGAAAAGCAATGAGATCATATCAGAGATTGAAAAGTTATCCCTAGTCAAGTCTAAGAATAAACTACTGATGGCCACAATCAGCTGCAAACAATGGTCAGAGAAGGTTCTAAAGTCAGTACAGAACTGGTTGAAAGCCTGGAATTTGAGTGGAATAAAAACACATAGATCAAGGAAAGACTCATGGCTGTAGCACTTCCGGAAGAAGAAGAGACTGGTGGAGCTGAACAAACATTGCAGTGCTTTAAAACAATGTGTGACAAGATGATAGAACAGCTATGTGGTTGATGCAGGTATGTGAATAAATAAAATAAGGAAAGTTGATGGTAGAATGCAGAAGTCCCAGAAGTTATCAAATGAAATAAGTGAGAGTCAGGAAAAAGGGCCAGGTTAAAAAATAATACTGTTTGGCTAGTAAAGATGCTTGGAGAGCAGTTGCAATGGCAAAGAACAAAGCAACAGAAAAACTTTGCCACCTTCTGGAAATGACTCAACAGACAACACAGAAGCTTTACTGGGTTGTAAGACAACAGCAGAAAGACACAAATGCAGATAGCATACACAATTCAAAAGGGTAATTTGCTCATCAGTCCAGAGGACATCAAGGTCAGATGGAAGGAGTACTTCAAGATGTTTCAAAATGAAGAACAACCAACAGAAACTGTAATGCTGCATACAGAGCCTAAAATTAAAGAAGAAAGCCTGGCTCTGGATTTAGAGGGATACAATCCAGGCAAAAAGGGTTTGATTAGCAGCCACAGCACTGAAGAAGCTAGGCATGGAGGGGGAGGAATGAAGAGATGTGGGCTGCTCACATCTACCAGGAGGAAGGAGGGTATTGCATGCACTCAGGTGCACACTGTCAATGCCAACTCCATGGTGAAGATTAGGGAGATTACAACTCATGCCTAGAAGGAGGGGGAGGGCTACTTGGAAGTAACACCCCTTACAGAAGTGGGAGAACTTCTTCTGTCATCAACCCACTGCATGCCCTTTCTCCAGTTATTTTCCAAATGCAGGATAGGAGAGATTAGGAAGAAACATAATAAAAACCCTCAAACCACCATGATGTCTTTCTGACTGATGGCCCTTCTTAGTTAGCCCTTGTCCCAGTGATGGAGAACAGACAGCAGGTGCAAAGACAGAGCAAAAAAGAAAGGGAAAGATGAATCCATCTTAGAAGAAGTATGAAGTGCATTAAGGAAAATGAAGTTGGGGAAAGCAGCAGGCTCAGATAAAGACACAAAAGATGTGATCAGGATGTTGGGTAATTTAGATAAGAAATGGCTCCTAAGGATATTCATCATGATATGGAAAGTGAGGATTATCCCAGGTGATTGGCATGTCAGTGTTCAAGAACAAATGGGACATTTACAACTGTGGGAAGTATAGTGACATCACACTCCTGTCTAAGTTTGACTAATAAATGAATATGCAGAGATGGGAGATTAGCAGTTTGGAATCATATCAGGATGCAGTACAACTGACCCAATGTTTGCAGTGAGACAAACAGTGGAGAAAAATTTGGAGATGAGGAAAGAGTCCTAAGCTTGGAGAAGCATATCACAAAGTCCTGAGTTATTTGATTTAGGCAGTCCTGAGACGGTACAAAGTCCAAGAAATAATGGTAAAATTAATACAGACTATGCATAAGGACTCAAAGACACAAGTAAGAACAGTATTTGGACTTACAGATGGATTCCTGGTGGGAGTGGATGTGTGTCAGGATTCAACTTTGAACTCACTCCTGTTCATAATGGTGATGGACTACATCAGCAGATAGGTTGGAATGGGCAGATCACCAAAGCTGCTGTATGCAGATAATGTAGCACTAAAAGCAGTGTATGAACAGCAGTGTCAGCAAATGATAGGGACCAGAATATAAAACTGAAGACACAGGGAAGGGAATAAAACTGAGTACAGACAAGACAATGGTCATGACAGCAAATAGGGAAATAAAAAAGTTGAAAATCTTGATAGATGAGAAAATACTGGGAGAAGTAAGCATCTTCAAATATATGTGAAGTATGGTTGAGGAAAAGGGAAGTCTGAATAAGGACATCAAAGGTAGAATCAGGGGTGCTGCAACCAAATGGTACAAAGTGTCATGGGTGGGTGTGTGACAGAAGAATCCAAAGAAGCTGAAAAATAAGGTGTACAAAATATTAGTGTGACCAATGCTTTTCTATGACTCAGAACCCTGGACAGTGAAGACAAAGCAGCAGAGGAAGCATATGGTAATGGAGATGAAGTGCAGGAAATCAGAAGTTGATTTGGTACAGCATATCTAGGGGAGATGGGAAAGTGGCAAGAGGAGGCAAGGTCATTCAACCAAGACCGAGATTTTCTTATGCAGTCTGGGTCTATGGCATAAGATGGAGAGTTCAAAAGACTGAAACCCAAAATACTGAAAACATTTTTAATGCAGGTGGGGGCAAGCCACCCTGTATGCCCCATGTGTAGGGGTTGCACCTCCACACCCTGCTGATTTTATATACCAACTCCAAGATCGTATGGGTCTATATCACAAAATCGAATGTTGTGAACGCTGAAAGCCGAACTTGGTAGTTCAAAAGTTAAGAATGTCGAAGCCGCAGAAACCCAAATTCTTTCCCAGAGAAAGAATTCAGTTGGCCATTTCTGCAGCTTTGGCATTTTCAGACCGGGTCAAGGTAAGTGTACGAACAGGTAGTAACAGACTTTAGGGTTAGAGCGCGGGTCAGGTAAGTGTGCGATAGTGATGGACTTTAGGGTTAGGGTGCGGGTCAGGTAAGTGTGTGGTAGTGACGGACTTTAGGGTTAGGGTGCGGGTCAGGCAAGTGTGTGGTAGTGACGGACTTTAGGGTTAGGGCACGGGTCAGGTAAGTGTGTGGTAGTGATGGACTTTAGGGGTAGGGCACGGGTCAAGTAAGTATGCAGTAGTGACGGACTTTAGGGTTAGGGATGGGTTAAGGATAGTGCATAGATAGTGGTGTATGTTAGGTTTAGTGTAGGTTTTGAAGGTGTTTGCTGTGATTGTGTTATGTGTGTGTTTTTCAGAACAGTGAAGTTTTTCCCTGGGAAAAAATTTGATGTTTTGAAGTGTTGATGTTATCCGAATTCGAATCTTCCGAATTCAAACTTATGGTGTTTGACATTTTGGAAGTTCGATTTTGTGATATAGATCCGATCGTACAACAGTGGAGAAAGGGCAAATTCCCATTTTCAGTATTTTTAGTTTTCAATATTTTGGGTTTTCAGTCTTTTGATTTTTCGATCTTATGACATAGACCATAAGAGAAGGACCTGCAAGAGCTGATCATGAGTGCCAAAGAAAGTACATGACTGGCTCTGAATCAAGAGAATTGGCAACAGTTGTCATGATAATCCAGCCCCATGTTAAAATGGAGGAAAAGGGTGTTGATGGTGATGATAATGATGATTTGCTTTTGGGTCTACAACCCTGTTGAACGTTACCCTGGAGATTAGGCTTCATTCCAGCTGCTGAAACCTGAAGCCCAGAGCTGTGAGGGTCTTGTCTTCTTTGTCTGTATTCTTCAGGTGTGGTTTAACATATAAGTGTGAGAAGCAGGCTAGCAAGTACGGTAGATGCTCGGATAAACCAAACTTGCTAAATTACGAAAAAAATCCAGCATACCACATTGGGCATGTCTAACAGCACTTGAATATTGGTTACAGAAGATCAACATATATAGTCCTGGATTCAACACCCTATTGATTTGCATGGCGGAACATGTTCTTACCAAGAATGTGTTTTACTTCAAAGGCAATTGTTACTGGCAGATACAGGGTACTGCCATGGGTGCGTCTTTCGCACCCATTTATGCAGACCTCTTTATGGGATACGTTGAAGATCAAATAATATATAATGAATTGCACAACCTATATCTGCCAGATATGGACATCTGGAGATGTTATCTGGACGATTGCTGGTTAGTTTGGAAGGGAGGATCTGAATATCTTCAGGAATTTGTTGAATATCTGAACAACAATAAATGGGGTGTTAGATTCACAGTCAATTTTGACACACATGAAATGGACTTTTTGGATGTACACCAATATAGAGAAACAGATAACACACTACGTACCACAGTACATAGAAAATATCCACAATATAATAGTTTACTACATGCTTCTAGTTTACATCCGAAACACATCATCAAGAATATACCCAAATCACAGTTCATCAGAATTAAGAGGATTTGTTCATCCAACCTTGATCTTCATTGTTGTCAGGATGATCTGTCCAAAAGGTTTACACAGAGGGGTTATCATATTTCAGACATTCAGTCAGCAGTCAACATGACTGCCAACTTGTCCAGAGATTCCCTGTTATGTTACAAATCCAAGGCTGTTGAATCACCTGATCAGACACCCAGACTAGTCACCACTTTTGGCAGAAATACTTATCAACTACAAGACATAATCAATCATCATTGGAACATACTTACCAACAACAAACATCTAGCAAAATGGCTTGACGACAGATGTCTGTTTTCTTATAAGAAAGGCAAAACTTTGGGATCACACTTTTCGCATTTCAAAAAAATTACTTCAGAGCAACCCTCCATGATACAGACCACCATTTCAGGTGAGAAATTAACAGGTTGCCACCCTTGTGGTCACTGTGCCTTTTGTAAATTTGTTTTTACAACAAAAGAATTTACCAGTAAAAATACAGGTAAGATTTATGACATCAAACATTTTGCCAACTGCAGCACGGACTGAGTGATTTATTTAGCTACATGCACATGCAGGGCATTTTACATTGGACAAACATCCAGACAATTTTGCATTTGCATATCTGAACATTTAGGTGATATCAGAAATGCTAGACCCACCAATGCATTATATAAACATTAGTCCAAAAAATGTTCTGTGTTGATACCAAAGTCCCACCAAACACGAAAAACAATATCCAAGAAAAAGAATGGCAAGACACTGCTATGATACTTTCTTCTTTTAATAAAAACACAAAATCCAGAGGTAAGCGCTTTCGGGTTAACAACCCTTCATCAGTCTGATGAAGGGTTGTTAACTCAAAAGCGCTTACCTCTGGATTTTGTGTTTTTATTAAAAGAAGAAAGTATCATAGCAGTGTCTTGCCATTCTTTTTCTTGGATATTATATAAACATTCTATTATACACAAAGCTGCCCAATTTTCATTTATTTGCATTGACAAAATTGTTGGCAACAGAATGTACAAAACAGGATGGCATAAAATATTGGACAGCAAAGAAATAAAATGGATAGTCAAATTAGGTGGCTTATTCCCACCAGGTCTTAATGACAAACTATAATGAATTATTCTGTTGTTATTTACACAGTATTTCAACTTTTTTATATTATATATAATTTGATTGTTTGGCCATTGTTTATGGTTACATATTATATATACTTCATGCTTGTCACCAGGTTTACCAGGATTTACATGGTATGTTTCATTATTTTATTAATGTTGGTTGTTTTTTGTAATATAGTTTCCTGATATTGTATCTTTGAGATATTCTCACTGTCATATGTCACTTTATTTTGATGATTTAAATGTTTGTGGCTATATTTACATATTCAGGAAGTGATGTCAGATCACCTTATTCAAATTTTCTATATATTTGACTTTTTTGAATTCTTTCAAATCAGCCACTGAAGAAAGCTTGTTGCTGAAACCGGTCTGGTTGCTAAATAAACTCATGTTTGCTATTCATGCTCAGGGTGCTGGATTTTTTTCGTGGTTTAACATATAAACCCAAAGCAGACAGACCTTAGGAGGAGGAGTCTACAAATATCACCTTGAGAATTTAGAAAAGTCTATTACATAATGCCACATATGCCTAAAGCCAGATCTCACATTTCAAACTTTCTGTTCAGTGACATTATACATAATGTACTTAATGATGTTCATTGTGTTTGTAGCACATAAGGAGTGAGGGACAGAGAGAGAGAGAGAGAAAGAGGTTTGTCTTTAACTGGTCCATCTGTTAGGTCCTAAAAAGTCTGGTGCTTTTTGCCTGTGATGTCATATTTAAAACTGATTAGATGTTATGTCCTCAAGTTAAAGGAGAGGCAATGGGAGCAAGAGCAGCTTCAGTTTTTGCCAATTTAGTGATGTCACAATGAGAAGTACAATATTTAATTTCTCATCTGCTGTTTTAAATATGTCCCCTTTTACAAGAGATTTATAGATGGTCTTATTTTTGTATGGATAGGACCTATGGAAGTTTTCAATGAACTCTTGAAACATATTAATAATAGTATTTTTTTTTTTAATTTACATTAGTAGTAGTGGTCAAGAAGTCAGTTTCTTGGGATTGTTGTTGAAAATGTATGGTCAAAGCAAATTATTTGATAGTAAATTGTTTTGTAAAAAGACATTTATGAATAACTATATCCATTTTAGAAGCCAACATCCAAGCAATATGAAACTGGGCATTGTTACAGGCCAATTTATTACCGCCTCTCAAATTATTTCAAACAATGAAGATTTTTATGATGAATGTCATTTTAATGGAGTTGTTTAGTGATAGGAAATACCCACTGAGTGATAAAATTAAGCTCTTTAATGAAGTTAAAGCTAAAATACAGTCTCATTTTAAGTTTATTTTAATAAATGGCCTTCCATCAAGTAATAATACTACAAAAGAAAATAGTCAACCTGGCTCAGATTTTTTGAGCTTGTTTCCCATGCTTTTTCAGTTGACAGTAATGATCGTAGAGTAATTTTGACTAATAATTGAAAGGTAGTGTGCAGAAATATTGATTTATGTAAAGTATTAGGTCAAAAACCTTGTTTTACCAATAAAAAGATGTAACATTAAGGGCTGGATTCAGGAATGACTATACTAACTGCAGCTACTGTGTACTCGTTGTGGCCTAGACCCAAAAGTATGCTATTTCTTATTCATTAAATGGCTCTACATGTAGTGCAGAGCTGCAAATCAAGGGTAAATAGAAGAATATGCTAATGACAGCTGAAGTAGCTGAATTATATGCTAATTAACCAATCCAACAAGGCGGAGCAATTCATGAACCTATAAAGCAATTGTGTATACTCAGTGTAGCCATTTGCCCTGAAATCCAAAACTCTTTGAATTACAGCCTGATTATACTTAGGGAAAAAAAGACATGTTAACAGTTGCTGCTGCCATTATAAACTACATGCGCAATAAGCTTTAACTGAATGTGGCGCTATCAGACATCAGCCGAGAAAAAGAAGAAAAAGAACACTGTTTAGACCCATTTGACATAACCATGAACTGCATGACACAGAAATTGTAGAGCACAACTGGGCAGACAGGGAAGAACTACCCATAATGCATAATAATTCCAGGTGCATGCAGGTATCCAAAAATGAATAAATGTGGCATACAGAAAAATTGATTTGGCCTTGGATGACAATTTTTGCAGTAGATCACTGACAAGAATTTATATGAATTTTTGAGTAACCCTAGGCATTTTATGCCATCAATTTTTGGGATACTTAAGGTGCATAAAAACCTTAATGATCCACCACTCAGACCTATAGTGGCAGCTTTGGACTCAAAAACATATCCTTTAGTGGTATATGTAGATAGAAAGCTAAAATTTATGCTGCCATTAAATAACCATCTCTTGCTGGATTCCTGTAATTTTTTGGTTAAAATTTCTAACAGATATTATGACCCCGATGTGCTATTTGTTACAATTAACATTCAGGATTTGTTTTCGGTGATTCCTCACTCAGGTGGCTTAGAATGGGTGTCAGAAGTCATTGTTAGAAACAAATATTTATCTAACACACAGCCACAATTAGTTATGGAAATGTCAGAACTGGTATTAGGCAAAAATTTTGTTTTCTACAAAGGTGAATACTATATAAACAGACCAGTGGCATTGCCATATGGTGGCATGTGCCCTCCGTTTGCAAATTTGGTGTTATTGAATTGGGAACACAATTATGTATTTCGTTCAATACACAATTTCAAAATGCTAGTCTACTTACACTTTTTGGATAACATCTTTATTCTCTGGAGAGGTACTAGGGAAGCACTAGATGAATTTGTTACCTAGATAAACCAAACCATGGATTTTTTTTCAGACATCTTTATTAAATTTACACATATGAAAAAGGCACTCTTACATTTATATAAATGAAAAACGTACAAAACGATATCACTTTAGTTGCAAACAGTTTACAACACAGACATCATTGAAACAACTGTAGTTGTAAACATTATACATCACTTATAAACCATCCAGTCATTGTCAGTTAAGCATTATATAGTTAATTCAAATACTTCCTCTTAAACCTTGTTACTGCTCTGCATATATTGTTCCCACAATTCCCATTTCCCTATGTAGTTTGCTCCTTCCCTTTTCTAAAGATCCCAATTCCAGTTGTTTTATGTCTGTTGATATGTTTACTGCTTCTAGTAAAGTTGGTCTAGACTTCGATTTCCATTTTTTTGTAATTGCTTTTTTGGCAGCTACAATAATTAGACTCAGCAAGGCTTTACTATGTCTAGGCAATTCCGATTCTGTAGCATAACTCAAAATATCATCTCCCCAGCCAGTCCAATCTGCTCACCCAGTATCTCCAACAGAGCAGTCCGCAGAGAATCCCAAAAGTCTACCAGCTCATCACACCTCCAAAAAACATGTTCCCAGCTACCTCTTTCTTGTCCATCACATCTCCAACATTTGCTATCCACCTGAGGAAAAATTCTTTGGAATCTACTTAGGGTATAAAAATACCTATGTAAACACTTCCAAGCAAACATCCTAAATCTTCTAGACTTTGTTGCATATTTGGAAGATATACATATATCCCCACATTGTCTCTTTGCAAATTTCTTATTTAATCTCTCCTCCTAATCCTTTCTAAGCTCCTCTGATTGATGCTTATAATTATCATGCAATATTTTATATGCTTTACTAATTATTCCTTTTTAATGGCAGCTTCTGTTCTAGATTCTATTAAAAACTCTACCAGTGCTGGTCTTTCATAAACCATGGAAATTTTGAGATTTACTTATAATGTTGGAACAGAGGAAATAAATCACCTGGATGTAAAATTAGAGACAGATTTGGTTAACCATAAATTTAAATTGAAGATTTGTAGGAAGAACAATTTACTAACTCTTACCTACATTACACATGTAACCACCCCTTCCACAAGAACAGAATTATCATTAAAGTGCAAATGGTGCATATTGCCTGCATGACATCTAATGTAGAAGACTTAGAACAGGAAATAAGTTTTGTGGCTAAGATATTCATTGAGCGGGGGTATCCAGAACTGATGGTTAAAAATGTGAAGGAAGAAAATAGAAAATGGAGGGGTATAAAATATAACCCATTACTAAAAGGGAGGGTATAAAATATAACCCATTACTAAAAGGGAGGGTATAAAATATAAGCCATTAATAAAAGGAGGGTATAAAATATAACCCATTACTAAAAGGGGGGGTATAAAATATAACCCATTATTTGGTTCCTTTGATTTAACCAACAGTCTTAATGCCCAAGGCCATGATGACCACTAAATACAGGACCTGCAGCTTTCTGAAGGCAGGAGTACTGCCAGAAGTAGAGGAAAGGATGATTTCACAAGGTCCTTGATTTTTAGGCATGGCTCTGACACCAAAGAAATCCAAAGAATTATACAAAAATATAGGCATATTTTTTCTGCAATGGCTAACAGACTTGATGTTATCTCCAGATCCCCCCTTTTGGGCATAAAAGAGGGCCTAATATAAAATCCTACTTGAAGGGGCTTCTAAGAAACATGGTGGTAAGAATCCTCTTGGGAAAATGGGGACTTTTAAATGTGGGATGTGTAATCAATGTAAACACATGGCCCATAGACAATAAATCCAGTTAAATACTATACAGAACCCTTTAACAGCTAATAACTATTTTACTTGCACATCCAAAGGGGTGGTTTACTTAACTTTCTGTCAAGTGTGTTCTGCCTACTATGTGGAGAAAATGGAGAGACAGTTAAAAAACTAGGGTCTACGAACACCATTATGAAATTTCTAAATGTATGGAAACTAATGCACTTTATAAGCATTTGAAAGACTGCCCTAATGGGAGATTTTTACTTTGGGTGTTAGAGCAAGTTGAACCAAGCCCGAGGGGTGGCCAATGGGAAACTTTATTGTAGTACTGTGGATTGTTATTGCAACTGTGGTTAAATGCAGGGACACCTCCAGGGCTTAATCTGCAACTTTTGCTGAGTCCTGTATTAAAAATGAGGGCTGCTAAATTGTAATGGAAATGTATATACATTTTGTTTCAAATGAAAAATGGTTTTAGAAATGTGTGAACTGTGAAAATATTGTTTGTATGTTTTTAAAAACATGTGCGTTTATTAATATAATTTTGCTGTAAATTTTGTATTAATTTTTACAATGCTAGCAGGGAATTATGTAAAATTTTTGGCCAATGATTTTTCATTTGTGGAATGACTATTTTAAAATCAAGTGGAAAACTGGGTGTCTTTATTCTGATGAAGTCTTCATGTAAGACAAAAATACTAAATTCTGTGGAATAAAAACTTAAGATATGCTGCTGTTCCTGCTGGTGCTGGGGCTTTTTTGTGGTAAGGTTCTCAGACCCCGAGCTGTATACCAGAGTCTGTTTAATTTATTAGTGGTGTTTACCTTAGTTTCAGTCTTATTTTTGATTCTATAGGGAAAATCAACCAGTTCTGCAACTGAAAGAAGTATAATACCCTGGTCAGCTGTGTCACTCTACTCTCAATGTGTCCAGTTTCTTAGGTCACTGTGTCATCCATATGCATAGGCATACTGACTGTGCCCGAAATAGGGGCAGGATATGTTGAAGGTACAACCTCAGTATCAGATAGATCCTCTGCACCCCCAGACTGTGTCTCTTCATTGCCACCATCATCATCAGAGGTTACTGGTACTCCGACATCAGGTGACATGAGTTTCACAATGCCACTGACAGAATAATCTCTGATAACAAGTAACACACGCAAAAAGAAAAAATAGAATAAACAATCATCAAACCTATGTTATGTGAAAAGTATTACAAATTAAAATATGCTAATGGAATGAAATCAAATAACTTTCAGCTACACATACAGCTACCTTTTAGACATTAATAACAATACAGAAGGTGTGCTTACAATGTACAGGTGGTCATGCAATAACAGACCCAGATGTGCCTAGATATAACAAAGGGAGATGAAATAAGGTGATAAGCATCACAAAGGAAAGGATAGAATAAACAGAAATCAATTGCCTTTGCAGCTGCAGAATAAGACACATCTCATACAAATCATTACTATCCACTGGTCATCCTCCATTTCCACCTCTTTCTCCCTCTCCATCTATCTTCTATCCCCACTGTGTTTCTGGTTCATATACAGTGACAATTATTTGATTATGTAGCATACCTGGAAGTACTGCAGTAGACACACTTCAGTTGTCTTCCACATCAGCCCCAACATCAAGGATTCTATGTGAACCCTGTGATGAGCTGTCTGAATCTCTGAAATAGACAGAAACTCCTCTATTTCAGTCAGTGGTCACTTGGTAAGAGGATCACCCCCATAGCCATACATGCACAGGCAATTGTAGCTGCCTGATTTCTGGCCACTGTAATCATATCACTCACCTTTTGTCTTATTTTGGAACATATAAATCCATCACCTCCCACGGCATTCACACCATTCACCACCTGCTCCCAGATATGGTCACAGGAGTACTTGACACACCCCTGCATCTCTCTAAGAGGAATGACCCATGGTGATGTAGGGCCTGAATGATCACATCATTATCAGCATCAGTGTCTGGTAGCTTATGGGGTGCAGATATCTAGTGTACCATAGCTCTGTATGAAAGGAAAGATAATTGAAAAGAAAAAATACACAAGTAAAAAAATTGATTATTAAAACCAAATAAATATCCGTGAATGTATCCATCCATCATACACAAAACACATGAAAATGAAGACTTCATATAAGTACACACAACTTAACGAAGATTTCCTCTCCCTCCCCTTTGCCCAAGTGCAAAAAAAGAAATAAATTGATAATAAATTCATAGCAGGACAAACATTTCTGTCACTCTGTAGTATATTGCAGCATTACCAAAACTAATATACACCTGTCAAGGAAAAATGGTTAACAGTTTTTGGTGTGATATCCCTTCTATTGAGGGCAGCCAGGTAGATATCAGAGCATTAACAATAATGTCTGCTAATAATGCAAAACCCATGACCTTGATAATAAGTAATGCAGTGGTCCTCTGAAGAAAGTGGACAGTTTTCAGTACTGAAATTTCCATTACACTGACAGCATTATGTAGGAAAATTCTGCACGGTTAAGAAATAACTGTGGTATAAATGCCTATGCCGACAGCTAGTAAGAATAATGCAGATGGTAAATCAGTACTTGTATTGTGAAATGCAATCCATAAATAAAGTTAAAATGCATCTATTTGTTCATAACAGCACCTACCTTTGCAGCAAGGTTTCAAAACAAGTAGCAGTATCGACTTCTCTGGATCTAAACAGTCTCCCCTATTATGACACAAGTTCCTTGATTACACAATTACCTATATATAGTACAGATTCAACCCTCTCAGCACTGAGTATGCAAATAAGTTGTGAACTCATTAGCATTTAGGAATTCCAAAATCTGCAGAGCAAGGAAGGTAAACATAGTGTAAGGGCCTACATGAATCCATGTACACTCACTACTTCTGCAAGGACAAGCACTGAGAAGGGTTACCTTACAAGTGCTTGCAAGTTTAAATGATTAGTCTGACTGCAGTATCAATCAGATTTTCACAGTAAGTCCTCTTTGATGTTCACTTACCAGGGGTGTGCCAGGGAGAAGAGATTTACAAGAAAGTTTGTGACTTCATTGACTGACTTAAGAGAGCAACATTCCTAACATTATGACTTCAGAATAATCCAAAAGAAAACAGATCACAGCAAAAAAAATACTCCGGATCCACCAATAAGTGCCACTCTACCAGATAATAAACATCCAATTTATTGAGACAAAAAGACGAACTTCTCCAAGATCAAACATTATGACTTCCTAATGATAACAGTTTCTGGCTCTGAACACATTGTGTATGCAGTTCCAAGGAGGTAGATTTCTCATTGAATCATATATTACCTGCAAGGAAAAGCACATAGCAGACTTTTTAGAGAAGCATAGATAAAGGAATGATCTTCACAAAATAAAGAGAAGCAAAGAGGTGCAGTGTTAATTTTTTTTTATTTTAGATTGCGTGAGGAAATATTATCTTCCCTGTTGCCAGTATCCCAGCTATCCACACATCTAAATGCAAATTACACAGGACAAAGTTCAGAACTTGGTTCTTTTACTCCTGTAATGTCAATTGATATGTTGTCATATCTTGAGAATATGTAATCTCCTTTTTTTTCTTCACAGTGTATGTATGTGTGGCACATACTGATAAGAATTGTAAGTGTATCTTGGGATTGTCTTGCTCTCCTGGGGTTCTAATCCAGAGATGGTGGTGTTTGTGTTAACATGATGGTGTTTAAGGAGCATATGTTCGTGTTGTAACACAATAAAGCTGAGGAAATATCAGAACTGTACATTTAAGCTACTTGTTTCATAATGTTTCCTCTATTTCAGTGAAACTATTTTTTATCTTCATCATTTGAGTGCCATTTGGCATTTTGCACGCCGGATTGGCAGTGGTCCTTAGCAATGAACTATAGTTCACTTCCTAAGAAAACAGTGAAAATTTTAATTTGGGCTGCCTTCAGTAGCACAAACCATCCAAGCATCAGTGCATGGATGTCAGCACTGTTGATAGTACTAAGTGAATAAATACCATGTGTCAGGTAAGTATCGCTGTGGTATGAGGTGACCACAGAGACATAAGACAAGTGATGCATGGTTCAAATCCAGTTTATAGAAATGTTTTTATTACTGGATTCAAAATAACTATTGACATTCAATGTTGTACATGAAATGAACAGGCTACAGTCTGTCAATATATGTTGCTTGTAGTCTATGTAAATGTATGGTACATAGGTGTGTTTGTTGTAAACTCACCTCTTCTCATTACTAATAGCAATACATGCTATTGAGGTTGTAATATATTAATTTTTTATACAGTGGTAACACAAAAGTAGTAACATGAGTAACGTGGATATATGTGCCATATATGCTGGAGAAAGTATCCATATGTCACTATTTGTCATCATGCACTTATACAATATATTGTAAACTTTGACGTCATAGGAAATTGTATGCACTGTAGCAAGAATGACCTCCTGTCATTGTCTGAGTGCCCCCTTTCTGAGCAAATGCCATTACATGAAATCCTAGTTATGTGTAACCTAAATGCTACTTGTGATGGTGCAAACAGATGTGAAAATGACAGCAGTGTTGTGCTGATGCTATAACAGCTTTGTTCCTTGCTACACATAACCATTAAATATGTTACTTTGGTCTTTCTTATTAAATTATTTAATAATGCCTTTCGTATTTGCTCTCCAATCAGCAACATACAAACATGGTTCACTTCCTAAGAAAAAAAGTGAAAACCTTAATTTGGGCTGCCTTCTGTAGCACAAATGATCCTGGTGTTGCTGTACAACCACCAACATTCTGGACAGTACTCAGTGAAGAAAATTCACTTCTCAGGTTACTTTCTCTGTGGCATAAGGTGCAAATGCAGTGAGCTTAGAGAAAAAAGACAGCTGATGCAGGGTTTGAATCCAGTTAGATAATTTTAAAAAGAGTGGGTCTAAATACATATTCACACACATTTTGTTATATCATTGTGTTGCTGACTGAAAATCAACAAGTCTCAGTATTGATAACATTTGAGCTGTCTATCCCCTTTACCATTATTTGACATAAACTGCAGTACTGATAATGTGTGCCAGAAATTACAGTTCTGGTGAGCAAGGAGATGTGAGAAAGATGAACGTGTTACTGCAATGCACTTGCTCTTGGCATCACTAGGTATGTCATTTGATTCATGTAATTTTCATTTAAAGTTGTCCTATGTTTTGTAATGCCTTTTGCAACTGCACTCCACTCATTAGTGCACAGGCACAGTTGACTTCCTAAGGGAAAAAAGTGAAAAATGTAATTTTGGATCCTTCTGCTAGTGCACAGCTATCAGAACTCTGGATAGTACTCAGGGAATAAATTCCACTTCTCAGGTAAATATCACTGTTGCACAAGGTGTGAGTGAGATTAAAGAAAGAGGACAGCTGATGCAGGGTTCAAATTCAGTTGATGACAGATGCTTTTAAGAGGGGGTCAGAATGCCATTTGTCACAACATTTTGATTATGAATGTCACAGTAAATGCACCTGAGTATCAAACCTATGTTTATTGCAACAAATGTATCATTACTGGTTGCTATAGAAGCCCAATATAATGTGTGTAAATTATGGTAAACATGTCGATGATATTTAATGCAGAATGCATGTGCACAATATTTTTGTTACAATTCTTATGACTTATCACACATAATATGCTTGTACTTATGGCAGTAAGTCTTGTAAAGCATGTATATAACCTAACCCGCTATGTATTACTCAGGTCATGCAACTGCATGATTATATATTTATTTTTTCGGAAGCCTGGACTAAACAACTACTACTGTTCAATTAGAAGTGCACTGGAACTTAAAAATTTGCCACATTGTTTACATGACTAATTTTATTTTATTTTATTCTACCAGTTGGTTTTAAATACCATTGTAAATCAGTTGTAATTTAAGTGTATATTTTGTTTCCATCATCATACATTTTTTCTTATTATTTTTTCTTTTTCTGGTTCTCTTTTTTCCACTTTATTCAAAATGATGTGTAATAACAATACTAACTAATTATACAATTATATATAATTATTTTATAGATAGTTTTTTTAGGGTTCTTGTACACAATCCTGGAGAAGTCTAGAAGGATGAAAGTGATCTTTATTAACAATAGGTTATGAAAATAGAATATGATTTTTACAATTGATTTTTTACATGCTAAGTGTATATGTATGTATTTATATATATTTTTGATTGCCAAATAGACTAAAGGTTGATATATTTCCAGCTATGTAGTATATTGTCTTGGATAAAATCACAGACTTAAAAATCTACTTAATAATCTGGTTAAATAAGAGGTACCACATCATTATAAATTTTATTTAAAGTACATGAGAGTTATATTATTATGACAGCTACTAAGTAGGGCAGGACCAGCTCGAATGTCACACTGATGGGGGAAGGGATGTGAATTTAACATGTGTACCAATAACACTTTGTTTTACAGTACAATAAACCACTCCCTTGCCTGATAAAAAGTATACATATATTTAGAAAGCTTGTGAGAAAATTATTACTCTATTTTTGTTTTACTTGAATTGCTTGTCTGTGTACTTAATAAAGGATTTTTGACTGGAAACAGACTGCCTGCCTTGCTTGGATTACTTTCGAATACTTAGTAATTCTGTACAATTATATTTTTTTTATTTATTTGTTTTATTTTTTATTTTTTTGACTTAAGATGATATTTGTTTTACTTAAGACGAGTTTAAGTTCATTACTTCTACTACTTTTGTCTGATCTGATTAATGTACAGTGATTAACTAGAGATATATGGACTGAACATCTTCCACACAGAGAAGTTTCTTACACTGTTTTATATTTATTTTTTTAATACATTGCTGAAAACAAAATGGCCATCAGTACTGGAAAGTAGACTGACCACTCTGGTTTGGTCCACCATTTCTCCACAGGTGGCTGCAGAGGTACCAACATAGGCAGCAGAGACAACCAGCACATCTGAGTGACAACCTGTCAGCACTTCCTCCACAATTCCTGCCCTACCTGCTCCAATTGCATCAGATAGCTCTGCCTCAGTTGCTGGTGCAGTGGCAGTGGAGGTGGTGATTTTGTCACCCATCAGGAGCTGACAGAGCTGGTGGACAGCATTATGAAGAGGAGCCTTGCTGCCCAAACTGGCATAGTTGATAAGGTCCTGTGTCATACTGACAAAATGATGCCATGTTTGCCACTGAACCAGGCAAATGACACAGAAGACAGTGATGATAGTTCTGGTGGTGAGGACTAGGTTCTCACTGTTCTCAAGCTACACATAGATACACCTCTGACATCACCTGCTTATCCCAAATCATGATGTCCCGCAAACTTTTGTGCCCATCACCATACCTGTCTGTCTTGTATGTTCTGCATACCTTTCTAACCTTTCCTACCTACCTGACCATCTCATTCCTAAACACCTTCCCTAACATTCCTCTCTCTAAAAAAAAAAAAAAAAAGAGAGAGAGAAAGAAATGGGCACCTGTCCCACAAAAATGTGCCCCATACATAGCTGTCCACTTCACCTATGTGTCATCTTGACACACTTGATTTGGTCCAGTTGGCTATAAGCATTATTCTATTGTTGTCACACAAGCATGATGTTGTGACTCTCCAAAGTCATGACACTGAGTGTCCAATACTGCATTTATGTTCTGAAAAAATGAGTAGCTATTGTGCTCTACCACCTACCTCCTGCAAATTCCTATATTATTCTTGTTTGTCCTACCCTCTGCCTGCCACCCCCATTTTCACCACTGACCTATCAATCCCAGTTTCACACATTTAATCTGGTTAGAAAATATAATCACACAATACACATGGACAGAAATGGACCAGCATTTCCAATGTTGAGTGATGGTGTATGCTGTTTAACTTCCTAAGGCAAAAGTTGAAGATTTTAATTTAGGTGGAGTAGTCTTGTTATTTTTATGCATGTGTGTTTAAAACTACTGTGCTATGGGAATACAGAGTAAAGGAAGACTAAAGTCGCCACTGTGAAACAGTTACTGTAACAGTTCTTAGGCTGTTGGGTGTAATGAACCAGAAGCTTGTGTGTGGCAAGTTGAGATAATTCCCCTGTCTATAGAATGATATGTTTGCATAGTGACATGGGTTTGATTACAGCTGTAGGTCAAATTATTATTTCATGATATTTTATATTCCTAACATATGGTTAACTGCAAATATCTGTGTTTATCTCCATTCACAACATTTCATTAACATACCATTTGCATAGTGCAGCAGGAAAGAATTTGCAAAACCACGGTAGTGGTGCTGCGGTAGCATTGTCACCTCACAGCAAGACGTTGTCCCTCTCGATTCTCAGCTAGAGCATCTTCTGTTTGGAGGCATACGTGAATGGGTGTGTCTTCATTGAAGGTTGTGCATCAGGGCTGGTAACTCGGCATGTAAAAATCCACTACCAAACATTAGCGGACCGGAGTTCCGCTGCGGCAACACCTAACCAGGATAAGCCAAAAAGACACAACATTCCTTCCCCACCAGGGAGACTTCATATGTCACCCTTATCCTGCCTGTGTCTAGTTGTACTGTTCTATGCCTTCCTACTCCCTATAGCAAGCATCTTATTGCACAGTGCGTGCATGACAGATTAATAATGGTGAAATTAGAGTGACACACCCTAGAGATGGTCCTACACTTCCCAGAAAAAATACTGTTGCTATTTCTCTCTGCATCTCTCTGTCTCTGTCTCTCTCTCTCTCTCTCCCCCTCTGTTTACCCCTTCTGTTCCAGTAAGTTGTCACTGTATTTCAATTGTGTGATTTAAAGTGTGCAAAGTAGGAGTTCCTTTGTGGCATGATGAGATAATGCACAGATCCATAGATAGATTTTTGCATAATTTCAGTAGTTCTAATTCAGGCATTAGCTAGGTGTTACTGAATGTTTTTAGTTCACTGTTTTACGTGTAGCTGTTGCCTACATATTGTTATAAGCCACCATTATCCTGCTTCTGTCATAAGTTACTTGGTCCCTGCCTACCTCTCTGCTGTCTATGTATCTTTTCTCTTCTGTGTCATTAGTCTTTATCTTCTGCATTTGCAAAATGTATGGCACCGAGTACCACCTGCAACTCAGGGTAAATGGAAGTGCACAGCTTATGGCAAAATCTCGTGAGTCTGTGCCTTCTGTCACATTAGTGTGGTGCCCTCTGTGCTACTGTGCTTAGCTATGATTGGCCAGGCTAATCTTTGATTGAACAAGTTGAAGAATGCACAGCATACCGTCATCATGAGGGTAAGGAAGAGTAATGCATACATTCTCCTTTTCTTCGATCCATTGTCATATTTGAACTTTGTGAAGTAAGAGTTCCTGTGTTGTGTGGTTAGATAATACTCAGGTCTGTACATTTTTCTTGGAATAATGTCATGGTTCAAATCCAAATGTATGCCAAGGTGTTTTTAAATGTTTTTATGACTCCTCTGGGTGTAACTGCTGGCTACACATTTTCTTAACACACCATTATTCTGCTACTGTATTAATGTTCCTGCTCCCTGTTGCGAAGACTGACTTGTACAGATCTTGCCTGAATAATTATGATGATAAAGCAAACAGTAACACAGCACAAATATATGCAGAAATTAACCATAAACTAGTCTCTTAGTATGTCTGTATATTTACTCCTGTCACCAACTGTCCACCTCTTTCCATCCCTTCTGTGTCATCAGATAAACCTCCATGATTCAAAACTGTTTCCATAAGCCATGTTTACACCAGCAGTAACATGCTTGGTCCCTCGTGTTTTAAAATATACCTGTAGCATACATATAAGGACTGAAGAACTGCAACTGTCTTGACTAATGTGTAAATTGTGACACCTAAAACATGACCATAAGATATATACGTTCTGTATTCCATCAGATTCAGACATGGTTGTATATATGCTCTGCTTATTTGTGTGAAAGTCAGCAAAGAGCACAATATGCTACTGCTAATTCCCCTTCTAAGTTTAACACCTCAAGATATGATTACACGTGTGCTGACATGCCATCAGCAGCACAAGTGGGCTTGTAATGGTGAGGTTCAGTCAGAGTGAAAGAATATTTACAACACTATAATTGTTGTTTAGCTTGTACAACTTCTGTATAGCTTTACCGAATTTTGAAAGCAAGGTGTCTGGATTGCAGAGTGATGTTGACTCTGTTACTATGGCCTGTTATTGTGTTTTTGCACTCCAATTGTTACACTTGCAACTGTGTTACAATGAGGGGTAGCCTTTTCATACATAATCCATCACTGTTATTTTGAAGTACACTGTCATATTTAGGAAGTGTCTTGTTTGTATTCTCAATGCACATTACTGCAAGCATGAGAAAAGACAGTGACACTATAAATGTTTCCTGTTTCCATGCAATAATCCCAGAATGAACTGGCAAGAATACTTGATTGATAATCCACTGGTTTACAATTATGACTGCCATTGACATCTCATACTGTAAAACAGGTACATGTCCCTCGCAGTATTACAATTTACATGAAATGGCACTATATAAAACTTAGCAGATAAGTATGTCATTACATGGGACTGGCACAGTGCTGTAATGTTGGCCTATCCACACTCATGCATTTGTCACAACCCATGATGCAGATTAACAGATGCTTTGAACAGAAACAGTGATTTTTTTTTTTTGGGGGGGGGGGGTTCCTAGTGACATGTAAGTAATACCTCAGTGTCAAATGTGATGTGTCCATACTCAGAAGAATACATTTAGTTTTGTACACAGGCCCCTCTGCACTTTACCCCACTTTTAACTGAAACATCCTCTCTGAAACATGAGGTCATCATGTCAAAAGTGCACCCTCTCCCCTTAAGAGTTAGACTTTTCCTGAGGGGCTTAGGGCTAGTACTGTGATCTCTAGATTGTGTGATTAGTTAGGTAGGAGGTTCACCTCTCAATATGGGGGAACTTGTGTCTGTGTGACTTCAATATCACGTATATATAGTTTACTGAATGGATGCACTGTATCAACTTCTAGTCATGGGAAAAAATTACTCTGGGCAAGTATTCCACCATCCCGTCATCCCACATTTACCATAATATCCTTTGCTGCAACACACTGATTCATGGCAAAACAGCACTCTTTCCCATTAAGTGCCAGAGCTGTCCTGTGGTGCTAGCAGCTAATATTGTGTGGTATTTTTATATTGTGTAACTAGTCATGTAGGTGGTTCAAATCTGACAGTAATGAACTTGTGCATCTATGTGGTTCTAGTGCCAGGGAAGTAAAGCTTCAACAACGGATGTGTTGTGCCCACATCCACTCAGGAGAAAACTTTAACTTTAGACATAGCTCTCTCTGTCCTTTATCCCACTTTTAACACAACTTACTTATCTGCAACTCAGTGATGAGGGCATCATAACAAAAGTGCACTCTATCCCATTGAGTCATACTTATCCCATGGTATGTGCAGTTAATGTTGTGTTTCTCTAGTTTGTATAACTAAATAGGAAGGAGGTTTAAATCTCACAGTGGGGAACTTGTGTGTGTGGCTTCAATGTCAGGTACGTATAGCTTCCTGAACAGGCATACTGTATCAACTTCCAATCAGGAGTAGATTTTAACATGCGAGAGAATGACCCCATCCCCTTAACTCACTTCACCACAAACATCTTTACTGCATTATACTGATAAGGTCATCATGTCAAAAGTACACGCTGTGTAAGCCCTTATGACTCAGACGTTACATGTGGTGCTTGCAGCTAACTCTGTGTTGTATAGACTGTGTAATTAGATAGGTACGGGGTTCAGATCCAACACTGGTTAACTGATGTGATTGTGTGTACTGCATTTCCAGTTAGGATACGTATTTTTAGTGGCAGAGGACTACCTTATAAATCTGTATTCCCCCCAGGCAATAACCAGTTTTGGAAACACAATGCTTACATCATGCTTTAAAAATTAATTACACAACAGTGCTCATATGAGTTATCCTGCAGCACTGTGTAAGTACAGAGGGAGGAGGTTTGAATTCAGCAATGAAGACTAGTGTGTGTGTGTGTGTGTGTGTGTGTGTGTGTGTGTGTGTGTGTGTGTGTGTGTGTGTGTGTGTGTGTATCTGACTGACATACTATGTAGAGAAAGCTTCTAATGCATGTAGCTATGTAGTGTTACACCTTCATACATTTTTATCAGAACATCAATGTTTGAAAGAATGGTGTTGTCATCCATTCAAATGTGCACTGTCACAACTGTAAAGCAACCTCTCTTGTACTGTGTGTGCTTCAAGCAGTGTTGTGTATCTTGTGATCTTAGATAGTCAGTTCAAATCCTGCCATTACCCTTTAGACTCACTTGTGTCAGATAGTCTGTGAATGTGCAGGTAGGTAACGATGTTGTCATCCAGCTATCTGCCATATAAATATATGGCTGAGGATTCCTATTACAACAATGCATGCTACTTTTTCACAGAGAATTGCTTTATTCCATAATGATGATGCCAAGGTATGTCATTTGGCTTTCTCATGAGAAATACTAAGGCTTTTCCTGAGGCATGAAGACAATAGACAATGTCCTGTATGCTTTAGCCTTAGTAAGGCATGTGTTTGAATCCATGATTATCCACACATCATGCATGCTTGCCATTCTCTTGTCACAGGGATGAATGCCTTATGCATCACATGTGTTTGGGTATACCTAGTTGCAGGCAATGTTGTGTGAGAAAGACACATATAGCAGCAGTCTTTTAAAGAAATAACAGGCACACATATCCCTTATAGCAATAACATGATGTCATGGCTTCAAAGACCCAAATATCTCACAATTGTAGCACTACTTGCTCCGTGGTACATTCATTCTTACCAATATTATGTAACTTATTTTGTTACATAGTCAGATATTCAAAACTCACATTGACTGTACGCACTGTATGTCCTAATGCTGTTATGCTGTAATCTGTACAGTTACAATGGGAGAAACCTCCCCAGATCTTTTGTCTCATACAAACTGCAACACAATCAAGTGATCTAATGACTTTAAACAGGTAGAGTCTCACAGTTTTGTTAAGACTTCTGCTGTGGCACATGTGATTTATACATATGTCAGTAGCTGGTGGACTTGCATAGCTTGCTGTTCAAGAACAAATTTAAACAGAATATGACCTCATTTATAAAGGTAACTAACAATATTGCCCCCCTCAATGCCACAAAAACTGTGGAATGTGAGGTCAGTGTAAATACATTTAGGAAGGTGATACTGCTCTGGTTATAATAAATGATAAAAAGCTTAAACTAAAAGTCCAGGCAACCAATGCTTCTACAGGAGTTGTTTACACAGCTTTTTGTTTAGATTGTGAAGCATTTGATATTGGAAAAACATAGTGTACTTTAAGGAAAAGGATTTATGAACATTTATACAATATGGTTAAAGAGAATGAACTGAACGCTTTATACAAACATGCCATGGTTTGCTGCAATGGTAGATCCAATACCATTAAATTTAGATTTGCAGAATTAGAAATGGTCAACATAGATATTGGGGTGGAGGGTGCCTGGGAATCCAAACTAGAATTTAAAGAGTTACTGTGGCAGTTAAGGCTAGATGCACTAACAAGCCAGGTTTGAATTAATTTGTATTAGAGGTAGTGTGTTAAGATTATGCTCTGCAAAGTTATGAATTTAAATAGCATTATGTGACATGATTGCTAACATTTTTAAATATGTATATTTTTAAAGAATTCCATATTACATTGTATTATTTGTATAATACTGAGTTATTTTTAATGTGATTGTTTGCATGATTCATGATTGTTTGATTGTTTATTAATTATTTATTGGCTGTTGCTGTAAGTATTTGCATTATTTTTTTTTACTTTAGTTCTGATGAAATCCTGAATTTGTGGACAAAAATGTTAAACTAAAGTGAATTCAAGTGTATTTCTTTATCCAGTTTCAGTCTTTTTAAAATCTCTGCATCAGGTATTAAGTATTTGTTGGTTATTGTTTTATTTTTATTTTATTTTTTTGCTGGATACACTGTTTTCTCGTTGTAGTTTTGGTTTTCTATAAAAGCCATAGCAGGTATTATGGAGTGCCAGGAGCTACTGGATGGTTCACATTTTTTCCCATACCCCTCTCCTTTGAGTAATGCAGACTTCACGAAGATCAAAGCACACCTTACTGTGGTCATCGAGCTTTTTTCACAATTTTCACATGGCGTCCAAAAGAGTTCCCAGTCCTTGATCAGAGTGAAAACAGCAAACACAATCATGTGGTGTGGAAGTCCATGTTACAGTTGGCCTGAATCAAATGAAATTACAGGACAGAGACAGCTTGTAACATGGTGTGGTCATCCAAATCACTTGTGAACCTTATTCACACAAATGTTGCAGGAGTTCATTCCTTGACGAGAGAACAGATTCCTGAAAGACCTATGGATAAGTGGTTGCACTAAACTTTGTCTTTGAACATTAAGACTGGCAAGACTGTAAGTAATGTATCTGCTGATTCACAGTTTGACATTTGTGTCAAAGCCAAGAAGGTTTCGAAAGGACTGAGAATTTGGAAATTTCCAAATAACACTGATGTCAACTCAGCCCTGTATACAGAACTGATTAACGCGCACAATCAGTATGGTTGTGTGTTAATGAGTATTTTAATTAAGGACTATGATAATAAAATTAATTAATTATTTATGGAATTTCAATTAAATGATGATAAGATTATACAAGATTTATTATTTGAAATATATTTTCACAATTATCAGGATATATTTAATAAAATGGACCAGCAGGTTGATTTTAATTAAAAAACAGAAAAAAAACGTGAATGTGACAAACATGACTATGAAAATGGTCTCAGCTCTCCCATTCCCAAAGGGCAAATACTAGGGAATGAAAATGGAAGGCCTATGAATAAGTGTATAAGAGATGTAGGAAATATGGCACCAAGGGATAATGAGCAGGATGATGTTTTTGGAAACAATGGTGATGGTTTAGATTAAAAAAATCATTCAATTCACCACAATTTGCTGAGAGAGTTCTCTAGAATTTCCCCCTCTGAGGAGGTCAGAGTGACTAGCCTCATGGTAGGGATGCAGCAAGAACTATCAGCAGAACACTTCTGTAAATCAAAATGGAAGAGGCAGAGAGGGAAGATCCAGAAGAAGGAACAACAGGTGGAGGAATTACTGATCCAAACCCAATCAGAGGTATTAACTTTATAAAATGGCACTGTCCATAAGTGTGGTGGCTACAATATCTTTAATTATAGTAATGAACAAATTACCAAGACTCATTTCAGTCTTTATAAAAAAATGTTCAGTTTTTTCCCCACAGTTAGGGGTAACTTGGAAGATTTTCTAATTGAACTTAAGTTATTTATGAGGAAAATAAACCTTGATTATATATTTGAGAAAGATGATAAGACGATAAAATGGGAATGTAACCAATTCAGTAATTATAGCACTTTTAATCCTCCCCATAACCCTTTGATTTATTCCTTTGAAAAGAGCTATGAAAACAATATTCTTACAGCCTACATGGAAAAAGGCCAATACCGTTTGAACAACTTGAATGACTGCGAGAGAGAATTATTGCATTACCTTTCAACTATCAGATTAATCAGAGTGATGAAACCAGACAATGGAGAGGGAGAGTTATCATGGATAGTATTGATTACACACAAAAAATGTTACAATTCCTTTTTAACAATAGCTATCAGCAAGTCTTGATTAATGAAATCAATATTGCTTATCAAAAAATTGATAAGATTTTATATGATTCTTTGATGCAGGAGTTATTAATTATGATGAATATCAGTTTTTTAACATTAAAAAATCCTAGGTTACCAATTTTTTTGGAATACCCAAGGTTCAGAAAAACACCAGTAATCCACCACTGAGGCCCATAGTGGCCACACAAGGATCGGAGATTTACCTCCTGGCAGTATTCACGAACAGATCCTTGAAACAATTTCAAGTTTGCTGTGAACATATCCTGAAGGATTCCTGGAGTTGCCACCTATGAAAACAAAAATGTAGTTTAGTAAAAGAACAACTAGTTTGTTTGTTTAGAATGATATCAGATGAAGAATCCATTAAAGAAGAGGTTCAGATATTAAAGAACATGCTCTTGCAGAAAAATTACTCTGAGAAAATGATGGACCAATTTATCTTTTAGCTTTTTAAAAGGAGAATGAATAAGTTTAAGCCCCTTTGAGAGACTAAGGAAATCTTCCAACCCAAGAATTTGTCCCAGGAACCTATGAAACATTTTGAAGAGGCTTTGGTATTGTGCTACAGTAGTAATGTTACAGAATCATTGGGCTATTTTTAAAACTAATACACTTTTATACAAGGCTGTAGGTGACATTCGCAACACTCCTAGCTTTGTATACAAAACGGTCCAGAATTTGAAGAATAATTTGAACAGAATATGACCTTGGTTACAAAGACAACTAACAATATTGCCCCCCACCCCCCCCGCGAGTCACAAGAAATGTAGAATATGAGGTCAGTGTAAATACACTTGTGAAGGTGATACTGCTCCGGTTACAATGAATGATAAAAAGTTTAAACTAAAAGTCCAGACAACCCATGCTTCTACAGGAGTTGTTTATATGGCTTTGTGTTTAGATTGTCAGACATTTTATATTGGAAAAACAGAGTGTACCTTAAGAAAAAGGATTTATGAACATTTATATCAATGGGTTAAAGAAACAAACTGAATGCTTTATACAAACATGCTATGATTTGCTGTAATACTAAATCCAATACCAATACATTTAGATTGGCAGTATTAGAAAAACTCAACATAGAGATTTGGGGGGGGGGGGCTGGGAATCCAGACTAGAATTTAAAGAGTTACTGTACCAGTTAAGGCTAGATGCCACTAACAACCCAGGTTTAAATGAATTGGTATCTACTGATAGTGAGTTAAGGTTATGCTCTGCAAAGTTATGAATTTAAATAACATTATGTGTCATTACTGTTTTTTTTAACATTTTTAAATATGCGATTTTAAAAGAATTCCATGTTATATTGAATTATTTGTTTGATATTGAGTTATCTTTTAATATAATTGTATGCTTCATTCATGATTGGCAAACTGGACTATCAAGCATCTTATCCCATGCTGACACATACTGGACCCCCCCCCCCGGTATGACACCAGCTGTTTAACCAGTTACTGAAGTCAATTTTCTTTTCTTTGTATCTAGGCATCATCCAAGATGAAGGAAGGATTCCACTCAAGATAGTTCCTTACCTGAATTTTTAGCAGGCATGGAAAGTTCTTATTTATCTCTCTCTGCATGTCACTCAGGGGTCCATATAGCATGTATTTCACTCCCACATGCACTAATACCATATCATCATCTTATTTATGAAGAGTTAGGGTCATTATACCCCTTATAACATCAGATTTCCTAGCTTTCGCTGTAATCCTCTCCTTGTCTAGCCTTGTAAGTGATGAGTCAGTGTGCCTGTTAATAGAGTTGCCTACCTCTTAAACATTTTTATTGCTGCTGTAGTTCAAAGTGATAGATATGGAGTGTTTCTGCTCAGGGTGACTTTTTATGGGAGGTATGCATGAGGTCGATGAGTGACCTGATTTTTGCTGAGACTTAATCTTATTTCTAGGGGGCTCTAGAAGTTATTTTTTTACAGCCTCAGCATAACTCCTTTTGGTGCAATAACAGAAGGATCATGGTGGAGGTGTATGAAGCTCACACGGAAAGTGTATAGGTGGGAGGAAAGTCTCCAGAATAATCAGCTATTTATACCTCTCACAGAAGTAATTAGTGTTCATTATAAGTTCATTATCTGTGAACATAAAGCAGTTAGTATACTGTGTTACCTGACCTAGTGTTAAAAGGCTCACAACAGAGGTGAAACTAGCAAGCTGACTGTCGCTCGTCTAGTCAGGATGTAACAGATGAGTCTTTGCGGGTTCTGATCAAGCAGCTTTATTATGTATAAACACATCACGATTAAAGCTTATTAACTTTAACTTGGGAAACTTGTATACAAACTAACTACATTTATTCTTACATGCTCACTCTCCAGCTGCACTTTCAAAATGGCACTGAGTATAGCATGTGCCTGCTATTTATATATGCATGTTCAGTCCTTGATATGCTTCTTAAAGACACAGCACACACACTGTTCTACATCCTCCCTTTTTGAGAAGCAGATCATGCAATGCTGAGAACATCGGTTGACATGCAAACAATACAAATAGCGCTTTGTCATGCAATTATACAGAATGAGGTACATATATAAAGTTATGTCCAGGTTGCTGTGTATTTCACACTAGGTCTGGAAGTATGACCAAATCATATGACATAAAACTGAGAATTAGACTTAGCAACTGAAACTGCCTCTGCCGAGTGTTCAAGCTTAGCAATATCTGGAACATCATCAGGAATGGAAGTAGAAGGTAAGACACGTTCTGGAACAGGAATATTGTCTGGATTGCTGTGAGATCTAGAGTCTGTATCACAGGAACAATGCTGTGATTACGATACTGGTACAGGAAGAAGATGTCTGCAATTTCTCATGTACTCCACACTCTCAGATTCTATTAAGTAGGATCTCGGCTCGGTACATATACCTATTACTTGACCAATCTGGTCAAAACCTTTCGCAGTTTGTATCCTCACTGTGTCTCCTTTCAATGGATGAAGAAATCTGCTTGATTTATCATAACTGGACTTCTGGATAGAACACTTCCTTAATAACTGGGCTTTGATGGTTTTGTTGTTTTTAGCTTTAGGCCTCAATAAACTGGAACTAATAGGCAGTGTTGTTCTGTTTTGCCTAGATAGAAGTCTCTGAGCAGGCGAGCCAAGTATATCATCATGGGGTATGTTCATGAGATTAAGTAAATTCAAAAAGACATCAGTATTATCATGCTTTGACTTTTCAAGTAATTGCTTTGCACTCTGCACTGCACATTCAGCTAGTCCATTTGACTGTGGATATTCTGGACTACTAGTAACATGTACAAAAGTCCCATTCTCTTGCAAATTTCTGAAATAACTGACTAATAAATTGATTACCATTGTCAGAAATAACTTTGTGTGGACTACCATGGACTGAAAAATGACGTTCCAAATTGGCAATAACAGTAGTGGATGTTAGATTAGATAGTAAATCAATCTCAAACCAGTTTGAATAAGAGTCTACCAATACTAAGTAATGCTGATTGTTCCACTCGAATATGACAGTGGCTACTGTTGACCAAGGTAATTCAGGAACTTGCCTTAGGTGATGTGGTTCTCTTTGCAAATGCGGTTTAGTACTATTGCATACTGGACAAGAAAGTACTTTATCAATGTCTTTCACTCGTGAAGGCCAAAATACTAGTTTTCTCGCCCTTCTTTTGGTAGATTCAGAACCTGGGTGACCAAGATGCAAAATCTAGATATATTCATGTTGTAAGGAAACAGGAACAACAATTTTTGGACCTTTGAAAATAATGCCATCTTCCATCACCATCTCATCTCTGTAAGGAAAATGGGTTTGCATTTCAGGTGGTACACTAGATTGCTTTGACAGCCATCCAACATTAATGTAGTGGTTAAGCTTTTGCAAAATTGGATCAGTCTTTGTATGATCTCTCAGCTCATCAAGTCTCATAGTAGAAAAATTACGTACTGCCATTACATCTAAGTCAAAATTTTCTATGTCAAGCTGTTCCATTGTAGTTCTGGGTGATCTGGATATGGTATCAGCCTTTTGTATAGACCATTTTGAAGTTATACTTTTGCAATTTGAGCAACATTATTTGTAATCTCGCTGGAGATGAATGCATAGGCTTCTTTAGAATGGTAATTAGACGTTGGTGATCAGTTTCAATCGGAATACCTCAACCATACTTATAATCATGAAACTTTGAACATGCAAATACTATTGCCAAAAGTTCTTTCTCAGTTTCAGCATATTGCATCTCAGTTTGGGTAAGTGTTCTAGATGCATAGGCTACTGGTCTGCCTTCTTGAAGAATAACTGCGCCAAGACCAAATTTTGAAGCATCACAGGAAAGAGTGACTGGTTTAGTGACATCATAGTATATTTATGTAGGTGGGGTGGTAATTTTCTGCTTAAGGCCTTCAAATGCCTTCTGGTGCTGTTCCAACCAAGACCATGTAACATTTTTGCATGTTAGCTCTCTTAAAGGGGCTGTCAACTTGCTGAAGTCTGGTATAAACTTGCCTAAATAGTTGACCGTGCCAAGAAAACGTTGTAGAGCCTGAACATTATCTGGAGTTGGCATCTCAAGAATGGCTGCTTGCTTGGATGTGTCTGGTCTCAAGTTATTGCTGGTAAATAAATGACCTACATATGTAACTTCTGGTAGTATGAATTTGCACTTCAGAGGACTGAGCTTTAAGTTCACTTCACGTGCCCTGTCTATAGGTTCATAGGTTGCTGCTAGGCTATCCTAGGGCCTATACAAGCCTAGCTATAACAATATCCTGGTTATTTCTTCCCACAGTATTTACTTCCCTGGATCCCTGTCTAGCAGGACAACTGACATGATCCCCGGGGTGAATTTCCTATCTCCCGTCCAATCATCAAGGTTCCTTTTGAAGAGGGCCAAAGAGGCGTTCTGTTTGACATGTATGGGCAGACTATTCCAGAGTCTGGGGAGTCTCTGGGTCAGGAACCTATCCCTCCAGCATGTTTTGTTCATTGTGATTACAAGGTTTAGATCCCTGGAGCATGTGTCTCTGAGGGATTGGGATTTCTTTAAGTGTAGTATGTCCAACAGCTCTGGGTTTGACATGGCCTTGTATGTTAAGCAGAGATCGCCTCTGAGTAGACGATATGTGACAGAGTATAGATGGAGTTTTTTTAGATAGTCAGCATAGGGCATCTGCTTTAGGCCTGTGATTCCTTTAGTGAGGTATTTCTGCGGCCTTTCCAGCTGTTGCAGATGTCTTGAGAGGTACATACCAAATGGGGCACTATATTCTATAATGGGTCTAATGAGGGATGAGTACAGTGGAACAATGACCTCCTTTTTTCTAGATGAAAAGCTCTTAGTGATGAGGTGTGCCACATAGAAGGATTTCCTGACTGTTGTGGCGATGTGGTTATCAAAGGTGAGACCACTGTCCACCGGTGTCCCTAAGTCTCTTATCACACTTTCAGTGTTTATTGTACTGCCACCTATGTGGTAATTCATGGGTACATGTTTTTTCCCAAAGGGGATAACTATACATTTCTTGGCATTGAGCTTGAGCCCATGGCTCTGGCACCAAGCATCTGTTTCTGTAAGTCCCTTTTGTAGAATATCCACATCATTTGGGGATTCAATAATGGCCCCCAGTTTGCAGTCATCTGCAGACTTTGTTAGCCAGAGTCCCTTAGTGTTGGCCTGTACTTCAGAGAAGTAGATGCAAAACAAGAGCGGTTCCAGGACTGAACCCTGAGGTACTCCACTTGTCACTTGTCTGGAGCTGGATTTGGAGTTGGCTACTTTTACAGTGTGGGTTCTGTCAGTAAGCCAGTTGGCAACCCATCGAGTGACATGGGGATTAATGCCCAGCTTAGTAAGTTTATCTATGATTCCAGAGTGGGGGATGGTGTCGAAGGCCTTGGCCTAGAACTCTCTTAAGGTTTCTGTCATGCTCTGCTTCACCATTGCCTCCAACCAATAAATCATCTACTATTATGGCACAAGGAAAACCTGAAAAAATTGCTCCATTGCACGCTGGAAGAATTCACTTGCAGAATTTATTCCAAATGGCATCCTCAGGAATCTATATCTGACAAATGGGGTACCAAAAGTGGTCAGTAATGAGAATTTCCAATAAAGCATCACTTGGCAAAATGAACTTTTTGCATCCAAGACTGAAAAAAACAGTGGCATTCGGTATTAGGGCTGCATCCTCTTCGACTGTATGCATTGGATAATCCAATCTCTTTAATGCTTTGTTCAAATCTTTTGGGTCAATACATATTCTTATTTCATCTGAGCCTTTCTTGTGGGCTACAACTATGGACAACTCCCATTCAATTGGTTTTATTATTTGACAAATCACACCTTGCTGTACCATTTTATCCAACTGAGCTTTGACTTTATCCTGCATAGCTACTAGAACTTTTCTTGCTGGTCTGGCTACTGGACTGATTTCTTTGTCTAACTTCATAGAATACACAACTGGAAGTATCGAAAACATCAGCATACTCTGAGAAAATGGCTTCAGAAAAATTGGAATTAGGATATGCACTTATAAGATGAACTTCTGTGGTAAAAGAAAGTAGATTCATTCTCAAACTGTCTCGGAGACCCAACAATTACTGCACAGGTCTTCAAACTACATAGAATAAAAAGCTGTAACAGTTCTTAGCCAAATAACATGAAAACATTACTGAGGCTTTGGTTTGAATTTGTTCACCTCTACAAGTACGAGTTTTGCAATACTAGCCACACTGAGTTGTTCACTAGTTCTCACCTTAGCAAATGTGTTGGCTGATATAAAATTACACTTTGAACCAGTGTCTACTTTGAGCTTGGTGGATCTACCATTGATCTGGACAGTACAAACCACTTCATTCTTTGCCAGCAAATTCACTGCATCAACCCTTTCACCAATTACTGATATACTATCCACATAGAAAGTAGAACTGCAGCTCTCTATATGATTACTTGCTTTTTTGAGTGACCCTTCTTTATAACCGTGTGAGGCTTAATTGATTTGCAAAACTTGTGAAAATGGTTCCATGTTTTACACTTGTGGTATTGCTGACTAAATGCTAAGCATTTCTCTCTTTTAGACTCATGACTGGCACCACAATTGAGACAGTTAACAATAAAGCTGGGTTTGGGGTTTGCTGACTCATGCTTGTACTGCACTGAGCATGCTCCTTTCTTAGAATTTGATGCAAAACTACGTTGTTTCTCTGGTGAACCAGCGGGGGCTGTGGCTGCCATGTACTTAGGCCTGCTTCTGTTTGCTACTTGTTATATGCTCTGGAGCCTGCTCAAACTATGCTCTTGTCACTAGCAAGCATACTTGTGTGCCTATCTGTATCTTCATGGATTTGACAAATCTCATTGGCCTTACTCAATGTTAAATCACTGTCACAAAGCAAAATCTTTCTCATAGCAGCATTATTACCACACGCAAGCCTGTCCTTTATTAACTCATCTTTTAAGGCAGAAAACCAACATATTTTAGCTTTGTTTCTCAGGTCAGTAATATAATCTGCAAATGTTTCCCTGGTTTTTGATCTCTTGTGTAAAACAAATGCCTCTCTAATGTAATATTTTTTCTGGGGGTTGCACATTTCCCTGAATTTGCACTTCAAACACTTGGGTCTTCCCTTGATTCAGCCTGCACAACAATATGATGATTTTCACCTTCTCCCTCATCTACTGCTACACAAATGAATGCTCTCTTTCAATGGCCTCTGACCCAGCTAGGTTTAGCAAAATGAATACCCTGGTGCATGCATCTTTGTCAGAATAAGCTGCTTGTATAAAAATATCATACTCTTGCTCAAATATTCTCCAGTTCTCTCCAATATTCTGATCAAATACAAGTGGTGAGGGCTTTCAAAATCCATCTGCCATATTAATACATACCAGTGAAGGGTTTTGCAAATATGCACGAACACACACACATACACATATGCCAAAAATGTATGCCAGTATTTGTAACTTTGCCCAATGGCACAACTTTGTGAACTTTGTGAAATACATCTCTCAGGCACTGTAACACTCTCAAAATTGATGTACTGCAAAAGTAATTTATCATCATTTTAAGAAACATTTCAAATAACTGCACTGTGTGAATGAACTGAGCAGAAGAAGCTCGGACTAATAAACATTTCAAAGTAACTGCACTTAGCAAATAAACAGTACATGGCACATTGAAACTTCCCCCAAATGGCGGTACTTTGCTAGATAATTATTTACAGTGCAAGAAACACTCTGTAATGGCGGTGCTTTGCGAATAGACACATCCACCATAAAAAACTTTTCAAAATGGGTGTACTTTAACTGTACTCCATGAAATAGTTGCACTTTGCACACAAATAAACCTTTCGGAATACATGCACAGTAATAAGAAAACACTGTAAGCCCTTTCACACACTTTCAGATACTTTGAATAACTCTAGTTATGCCCTTGATACAATATGAAGTCGTAGTTATGCCAAAACATAGCACTTTGCCAAAAAAACATGCAAGTGCCTTGCTTTATTTAAGCTTAATGTGCTCTTTTTACTCATTATATTTGTTTTGCTCATTTAATCTCTTTTCATGCCCATTGTACTTTTCTTGTGCTTGTCTAAACATGCCCTTTTTGGTTTAAACACACTCATTTTGGTTTAAATATACTCATTTTGCTTTAAACATACTCATTTTGCTTTTCAGATAATCGTTTTATCAGATATCTTAATCTTAAACATTTTGTTTAATTCATAAACCTTTTGTGCCTTTCGCTTGTTTAATAATGCGGTTTGGGCAATTGTAATGCTCCATTTTATCTTTTTTATAAAATAAACTGTTCCTGCAAGTTTTGATTACCTTTGGTTCTTTTCTGGCTCTTTTTTGTGCTTGTTTCTCTTAGTTTACCTTCACTGTTATCTCTGCAACTCATGGCTTTGAATATCAATCTCTGAAATCCTACTTCTGACACCATGTCGCTTGTCTAGTCAGGATGTAATAGAAGAGTCTTTGTGGGTTCTGTTCTAGTAGCTTTATTATGTACAACGACATCACAATTGAAGCATATTAACTTTAACTTAGGTAACGTATATAGAAACTAACTACATTCATTCTTACATGCTCACTCTCTGACTGCAATTTCAAAATGGCACTGAGTAGCATGTGCCTGCTATTTATATATGCATGTTCAGTCCTTGATATGCTTCTTAAAGACACAGCACACACAGTCTGTTCTACTCTGACCTTCCATCTTGTCCAGTGCTTCGGTGATAAGATAACCGGAGAAAACGCAGCAATAAGCATGTAGGAGAATGTGAAAGTTTTAACAGTCAAAAGGCAAGAACTTCCCAATTTGATCCTTTTGTGGTCGTTAGTGGAAACAAATAAGACAAGACAAAGAGGTGCTACCAATGGCTGTAGTAGGGGCAGGCAAGTCAAGAGCTACCAAGTTTATAAGAAAAACATGGACTGGCTTGCGGGCACTGTATTCTGGCTTTACAGAATACAGTGTGAGGGGGAAACTGTGTTTAAATAGCTTAAGTAGAGGGATTCTTATGTGCTTAGTACTTACTGACAACAGTCAATAAATCAGGAGAGGAAGGGGATTATGCTGTCAAATTACCAAAAGGGTCAGACAACAACAGATACAGTGGGCTTAAGAATACAACTGGAACAGGGTGGCAAAATTCTTAGATGCCTAGCTCTAACTGTCTTAAAGCAAACACAAGTCCTGAACTAGCATGACTCTCATTCACCACAGAAGAAAGAAACTAAGTTTTAATGCAAAGAGTTAGACCACTTAAGTGGCACAATACAACTATTTACTGGAATTACTAATTTAGGCTTAAAGACCTTAACTGATAGCCATGGCTTAAAACTCAGTATTAAGAAACGCATTATAGTACCTCTTGGGAAGTCATTGTGGCCAAAAGTGGACCAAGGCCACACCTCTTGCACCTTCCATAACTCCCCCATATCCTCCCCTCTCCTGCCCACTGTCCAACATTGTCATCATCACATTAGGTCAGGAGGAACGCCAATGTTTTCCTTTGGTGTTGCCTTTTTCCTGCCGATATGCTATGCTTTTCTGTTAAAAATCATAGCAAATCCACCAACTTAACAAACTCCAATAGTCTGTTTATTTTTTCTAAACAGTATACTAGAATGTGTACAGTGTTTTCCAGACTGCCAGAAAATCTGTTTGATTTCTGGATAGTCAAAACAAAAATGGATAGCTGGCAACGCTATTAATTAAAGCAGTTAAATACTGCTAAAATGAACTTTAAAACAGATCAAGAAATAAAAAATCTTCACTTTTCTTTGTTGCTAAATGTATGATAGGTTCATAGGTGTATATTAGGCCAACGACCAATAGGGCCCTTATAAGCCTAGCCATGCAACACAAATGTGACCCACAAATTTGATTTATATAGGTGGTGATTTACTGACTGCCTCTGTCCATCAGATATAACGAATCGAGACAAGGAGTGAATTTTCAATTATCCATCCATTCGTCCAAGTTGTGCTTAAAAGGGATAGGGAGGAACTCTGCTTCATATGGATGGGGAGCCTGTTCTAGGGAATGGGAATTCTCTGAGAAACATCTCTGTCTCACCAACATGCCCTATTTATGTCACAAGCAATATTTAGGCTGTTTAATCTAGTAGTACTGATGCTGTTTGATTTGCAGTTGTGTAAAAGGTTCATCAAAACAGGTTCCAGAGATGTAATGTTTGCCAGGCAAAGATCACCTCTCAGAAGTCTGTATGATGCCAACTAAAGAGACAGGGCTTTGTGGTGATCAGCATATGACATTGTGTTTACTTCCTGTATTCTTTTTGTAGGGAACCTTTGTGGACATTCCAGCTGCTGCATGTGTCTGGTCAGGTACATACTGAAGGGGGCATTACACTCAACCATGTGTATGATGAATACAGACTATAGTGGTATGATGACCTCTCTGGACCTAGATGCCATGCCCTTGCTTATAAGTTGAGCAACATAGTAGGATTTTCTTCCTACTTCGGACACAAGCTAGTCAAAGGATAGGTTACTATCTACATGAGTTTCCAGATCCCTGACTAGTGAAACGAGTTTTAATGGTGTTTTATTGATGACACAGTTACCCAGGGTGGTAGACTTCCCAAAGGGTAGTATAATGCATTTCTTGATATTGAGTTTTAAGCCATGGCTTTGGCACCAAGTGTTTGTCTGTATTAGACCTTTGAGAAGAGTGTTATCATCTTGGGGAGATTCAATGACTGCTCCCAGACTGCAGTTTTCTGTGATCTTGGTCAGCTAAAGGCCTTTGATATTGACTTTGATATCCAAGAAGTAGATGCTGAAGAGAAATGAGTCCAACATAGAGCCCTGGGGACTCCACTGGTGACCAGCCTCTCTGTGGAGGTAGCCTCACCAATTCTAACCTCCTGAGTCCTATCAGTGAGACATCTAACTATCCAGTGTGTTATAAAAGCATTTATACCTAGCTCCATAAGTTTGTTGGCAATGCCTGAGTGGGTATTGTATCAAATGCTTTAGCCAGATCTAGGTGGGCAGTATGCCCCATTTTCCCCTCATCCATTGCCTTAGTGTCCTTTTCAAAGAAGTTCACCAGATTCAGTAAGCAATCTTCCTTTGACAAAGGCAGACTGGGATGTATCTATGTCTGGAGGTCTCCTATGTCCTCATTGATAATTTCCACAATAATTCTTTCCATGGATTTGCAAGTAGGATTAGTCAGATTAATGGGTCTGTAGTTTCTGGGATCTGTTGAAAGTCATCCCTTATGAAGAGGGATGACTGTTGCAGTTCTCCAGTCCAATGGCACAACGCCTGTTTAAGACTATAGTTAAATAATGACTCCAGGTGTCCTGATAAGTCATATTTAGACTATTCAGGGGGCATCCTGTGATGTCACTGGGGCCCAATGAGGACATGTTCTTGGCTTTAGTGAGTGGAGTCAGTATATACTCCCAAGTTATAGCCTGAGGGGTTATGTTTCAAGATATTTTTGAGGGGATGGTTGGGGTGAGAGAGGGTAAAGTTGGAACTGAATTTGTCTGTTAACACATTTGCTTTATCGCCAGGCTCAGTGAACGTGACACCATTACCCAACAGTTCAGCCCATTGCTATGTGCTGCCCTTAAGGTTTCCGACATACCTAGAGAAGGCTTTATAGGTTCATAGGTTCATAGTTTAGTACTTAGGTTATCTTTCACCTGGAAGGTTATCTTAACCTCAAAACTGGCTTTGCTTGACTATTTACTTTAATGAGAGTTTCTATTTTTATGATAACTACCGTTCCTGATTTTTGCCATTATTTTTTTTTCTTTTGCTGTATATCCTGTTTAATTTGGGATGCCAGCAGGGTGGCTTCTTCCTGGGGCTAGTCCTGGGCTTACTTCTGGTAGGTACAGCAGCCTCTCTGTAGCAACTGACATGGTTGTACAGAGTTTCTGAGAGCAATTCAGCATAGGCTGCTCTGTTCTCTGGGTTTGGAGTGGAACTGAATTTTGACAATCCATCACTTTATAAAAGGTAATTTGCCTTGGAATGGTTCATAACTGTTACTGGTTTTAAAGGGGTTATGGAGTTGATTTTGATTTTGAAGGAGTAAGCTTTATGGTTGGACCTTACCAGGAAGGATGAGGCATTGGGGGGGACCATTCTCTCATATTTGTAAGCACAAGGTCCAGTATGATGGAGCCACTAGCGGGTGTATTCCCTATTTTGTTAAGGGTATTTGTATTTACAAAGTTCAGGAACCTCTGTGCCTGTAGATTAGTGGCTATGTAGGATTCCAAGTCTGTAGAGTAGGGTGTTAGGGTTGGATGATAAGTGTCTCCAGTAGGTCCAAGTGTGTATTGTGAGCTTCTTGGAACATGGAGGGTGACCTATAGCTGGCTAGGATATGGCATGGGATTTTGTCTATGGTGATGTTCACACAGTGGAACTCCAGCACTTCATTCTCTGTTTGACCATCTTAGAGGTATACTTGTTAGTGATGTATATTGAGACAACTTTTCCTTTAGCCCTTGTCTGTGCAGCTACTGGTCTAAAAGGTGTGGAAGACAATGAAACCTTACACTGCCAGGGTACTCTCTGTCACTTTAAGCCATGTCTCTGTAACTGCACAGATGTCTTCATTCTTGAGTGTGAGGAGGGCTTGGAAGGAGTGCAGCTTTTGTTTAGGCTCCTGATATTGAGCAGTAACACCTTGAGGTTTAGTTGAGTTGATTTTGCTATGTTGGTAAGTTTGTCAATTTGGCATTACCCAAGTTTTAGTAAGTATTCAAAAGCCTAGAGGGAAGAGGTGCAGACCATCCTTGGCAAAGCAACATGGTCTATTAACTATGTCCTCCCAAGCTGACAAATATTGGATCCCCTTAAAATGACACTAGAAAGACACACAGTTGTTGAAATCAATCATTTTTTTTTTTGCTCATATTGTGGCATCATCCTCTTCTGTGTGGAGACATGCGTGAATGGGCGTACCTTTGTTGAAGGTTGTGCATCAGAGCTGGCAACTCAGCATGTAAAAATCTACTGCCAATCATTAACGGACCGGAGTTCCGCTGTGGCGACCCCTAACCGGGAAAAGCCGAAAGACACAACAACAACATTGTGGCATCATCCTCAGTGATGGTAATATGCTGCTCAGTGATAGTCTCATACCAGCCTGAGACACATAGTCTGAAAGTTCCATAGTGTCTCTCTTCATATAGTCCAGGGAAGCACATCTCAGGTTATTTACACCTAAATGGACTATGATGGCATCATACTGGTACCTTTGGCATAATGACTTGTCTGCATGTGTGATTTGTTGGATTCTGGCTCCATATAAGCAAATAACAGTTATCTTCTCCTTGTACAGCCTGGTTAGAGGGGCGCCAGTACATCTTACAATGGAGTTCCCTATTACAAGAATCCTGGGAAGTGTGTTTGCTTGTCTTAGGGGCTTAGTGTTTGGGGCCCTATTAACTCTGACAGTATGTGTGGTTTTAGGTGTTGTTTTTTCTGACTGCCTTTGGGCTTGCTGAGGCACAACTTTGACAACAGGTGATATGGGGAATCTTTGTTGTTTAAGAAGATTGCTTTTAAGTGCCTCAGCATAAGTTAGTCTATGTGTGTGTGTTATGTACTATGTGAGGTGGGTGCTGTGTGCATGGTTTTGACAACCTGATGTGCCCTTGTATGTGAGAGTTTAGCTTCCAGTGTCATTGTGTAAGTACATTTCTTGCATACTGTGTCTGCTTCTTTAAGGATTAAATGGTTGTCTGTAAACATGAGACAATTGCCAGATTGTCTCAAGATGCCCATATCCACAAAGCTGGCTACAGAGAAGTTAGGAAATTGTATATTCATGCTATCCAGTCCTTTGATTTGTGAGCTACAAAAGAGTTGTGTATTGGGGTTAAAAGGCTATTAGGGGTGCTTTATCGGAGCAGATTATGCTGCATAATATTAACTTCTACTAACTTTAATGTTTATACAATATCAAATTCAACTAAATGTGTAGCCACTTGACTCCCAACTAGCTGCTCTAAGCTTGCTGGTATACACATTATTAATGCTGTTTTGCTGCTTTACAGGGTACAGTTTTATGAAATGTTCTTTCTAGGTGTTTGCTGCTGTACAGGGCACTGCTAACCCACACAAACGCACAAAATTTATAGCAGCACAGAAAAACAGAAAACTAATTAATGAGCCCTTTGGCCAATAAAATGACTACACTAGGAGTCCTTTTGTTTATTTCCCAACTTGGATAGACTAGGCAAACACCTCCTGTCACAGGATGAATAAACCCTTTCCTTCTACTGTAAAAACAGAGCAGAAGAGACCCACAAGTGCAATGCTACCACAGACCACTTAAATAGCTAGTCAGAAATCCCTTGCTGAGGTCAACTTGTAGAACGTCTTTCAGCAGTAACAGTGTGAGGAAGATCATTTTTTTTTACCAGAAACAAAAATCAATGAAATAAACACATACAAGCAGGAAACAGTAGTGATCACTCAAAATAACTTGTGTGATTTAGCAATCAAAGGAACGTAACTTTGCCTTGATGGCACTGGATTCAAGCAAAATACTTCTAGAATGCAGCCTAAGACTTCAAGCTTTGTTGAGCTACTGGAAAATGAGCAGGAGACAATATGTAGTAAAGGTGGTTTAGTCAAGAACAATACTGATTTTCTGGGTGGGGGATTCAGTATCATATATCTATGGAAACCAGTGATTAGGAATATTACGTAAATAGTTTATTCAACAGTCTATATGGCCTTACTATAAAAACAACACCAACATTAAGGTTAGGAGGATTAGCTAGAGAGGCATACAATCAAATAAAGGTGATACTGGAGCTCTTTCAGAAACTTTAGCTTAATGTGTTAGTGGAGGATGGGGCAGAACCAGAATCCAACTTTAAGCAGGTAAAAGATAAGTAGAATATAAATGCAGTGAAGCACAAACTGGAGCAGAGACAATTTTCTCACTACTGCCTTTCTACTACAGTTTAAAGCACCAGACTATGCAGACATTTATCAGTAAAACTATTTATGGAAACAAATGCAATAATAAATTGTTAAGCCTCAAAATCTCTCACAAGTACATAGCTCTGCCACCACTACTGAAATTTTAAATTTACTTTTGTAAAGGATGAAGATTATTCCTTAAAACTCTTATCTGACTCAACATACAGATTACAGAGCATGTAGTGTACAGAACAGTATAGCTTTAAGAAGAACCAATTAGATTTGTGTGCATGCAGGATGTCACATGGTTCAGTCTTGTCTTTTAGCCGTTACCACATTAAGAGTATTAAATGCATTTACTCTGTCTCCCAGGAGTTTGCATCTGGCCAATAAGTCTGAATTGCTCTATTACAAGTAAGTAATCCAGCACTGTGCACTTTCAGAGCCGGACATTGCATTTACCAAAAAATTCAAACTTTATCAAGATTTGCTCAAGTATACGGTTCAGACTTCATCAGGCCCAAACTTTCTCTGCTCTGAGAAAAATATCAAGAGAAGAAATGAAAAAACTTTCATTACTACTGCCAGACCAACTGGACTATTTCATTACACAAATCAGCATACTGCAAAAAAAAAAAAAAAAAAAAAAAAAAAAAAAAAAAAATGAGAAACCAACTTTTGTTCTTTTGTTTACTATAAAACTGATAAATGAGTAACTCTGCAACTAAAATGATACCAAACAGGTTTAGGTTAAAAAGTAGTAATTTTGAAAACAAAAACATAATGTTTTGAAGAAGCAATAGCTCAGCAAAATAAGACAGAACTGAGCATTTGTGCAGATAAAACACTTTTCTTTCAAACTCAGACAACATTTTGGACTTTCTTTGCTCTTGAATGTAGCTACCATATTCTTTACATACAGTTGAACAATCACCATGACATCCAACTTAACACTCACTGTGCCAGCAACATAACTCCTGGACAATTTGGCATAAAACACACACCGATCATTGCAGAAAATTTCACTCTTTACTGTATTACTTTTAGTACAGCTGAAAATGCAAGGCAATACAAGTTGCTACTTCCCTTCACATAGCTGGAAATTATGTCTTTAAGGTACTTAACGCACTTACTGTTCCTACAGTATGGCAGACTGATTTGAGTGTCATTAAATATAAGTTTAAACAGGTCTCTAAACCCCGTCCCCAAAACATGCCATATTTTGCTATGTACTTTTCATTAGAAATCAAGAGTCACAAGAGTCTGTTCATACCTGTGTGACTGAACCGTGACACAGAAAGGAAGACTGAGAGTTTGGAGAGTACATGATTCATTTCTGAGAGATAGAATTGTCTGTGGTATTAAAAATTATAAACTAACAATGAAGTACTGACACTGATTTAATTTTGGACAAAACTGTAGATGAGTTGTGTGGAGGCATACGTGAATGGGTGTGCCTTCGTTGAAGATTGTGTGTCAGGGCTGGTAACTTGGCACATAAAAATCCATAGGTTCATAGATTAGTACTAGGCTAACTGCTCTTGCGAGCCACTTTAAGCCTAGCCAATTATCCCTTGTGAGACTCAAACCCTGCACCTTGTGTTTGTAAGGCAAACACCTTAACCATTAGGCCACCCTCCCAACTCCCACTACTAAACATTAGCAGACCGGAGTTCCATTGTGGTGACCCCTAACCGGGATAAGCCAAAAGGCACAACAACAACAACAACAACTGTAGATGAGTGTAGAGCAGCATAACTAACAGATAACTTGCTGAGAATTTGGTTTGTAAAATTAAAAGGAGATGACATTTCTTAGCACTAGGTAAATAATTATGTCAAGGCAAAGTAGAATATAAAAAACTACTTCAAACCATATATCAGCAAAAAGAACCACTGCTATCATTGGGCATGATGTACTTAAGTGAGAAGCATTCAAGTACTGCCATTTTCTAAAGGTGTAATTATCAGTATGATAAGAAGTCATGCTAATACTTGAGACAACTTATAGACTGTAAGTTGCCTCACTATATTCCTCACGTCTGTAAGTCTAAAGAAAAGAAAAAGGAGCAGAAAATGTTTTGCAGAAGACTGATGAAAATAAAAATGCTGGTTGTTTAGTCATTAACTTAAACAACTCTCTGACTCATATAATTCTCTTACTCCAAAAAAACTGTTGACTGCTCGGTTGATTCTGTCTCAGTCAAATAATTCTCTTGCTCCATCAGACTTGTTTGTAAATGCAGTTAAGTCTCCTTCACTGGACACAGAAACTCAACAGTGATGATGCTGTACTAATCAGTGGGCTGCAAAATATTTATAAAAGGAAATGAAAAAAAGTCTTTCATTTAAACTTGATGCTGGTTAAGAACATTATATCATAACTGATAAAAGCATGCAGGGCAACAGAAATGAAATGCTCATTGTCAGAGTCAAAAGCTTCACTAATAAATAATTCTGGTCACAAACTGAAACATGCATGCACTGTTGCAAATGCTGCTGCTGCTTGATGATTCTGATGAGATCAATGATGATGATGATGATGATGCATTAGTTGTACCATAGCTCACTGGAACTCTCTCACCAGAAGTATGTAACTGTGGAAATAGGAAAGCATATTTTATAGTTCAAAATAAAGCCACAGGAAGTTCTAATTGGGAACTTATAAATAGATGGAGTAACTCTTAATTCAAAAATTACTGGAGTTGCTAACTTATCCTGTTGAGTAAGTATCCCTGAAATGCATTGCCCAATTTATATTACAAGGCCTACAAGGACTCTGAAAGTTCTGTTTTTTGTCTGAAGAGTCAAAACAGTAAAGATGCGGTAATTTCCAGTTTAGATGTTAGATAGACTTTTTCCTAATTATCTCTTTTAATGTTTTACTTTCAATTCCTTGTGAAAGTTTTATATTGTTTGAATGTTGATTTCATACAAATACACTAGTATTACTATTACTATCATTATTATTATTAATAATAGTATTCAACTTTAAACACCTGAGGTTGATGGAATATTTATTAAAGTGTTTATGCATTCTACTCTTACAGCTGACTGTGTAGTGTCAGACCCTTTGAAAGGCAACTACTGAGAAGAATGCTACCATTTTGATATGTTAATGGTTGTTTTATTTTAAGGGTATACAGTAAGGTGTGCTCTTGTTTTGTCAGTTTTGTTGGTTTTGTCTAACTGGTAGCAGCATACTGCAGACTGGGGAAGGGAGGGCATTGGTGCTACAGCGTTACTACTTAACTCTCCCAAACTGGAAAACATTGTGTGAATGTGTGTGCAAAATAGTTTTGGCCCAGTTTTAATTGCTGTCAGCAAGACTACACTGGAATGCAGTGGGGTCATTCCGAGGTTGGTGAAATCTGGGAAGCTAGTGATTATAACTGTGAGCTGTAGCTATACAATATAAATCTTACTTGGGTATAGTAGGGATTTGTTATTACTCAAAGTGGTTTAGATATTTTTAAGAATGACCTGGACACTTATTATGGGAATAAGTATTTTTGTATATTGGCAGGCTAGAAGGTCATTAGTGCTCATGGCTGAAATATTTGTATTTATGCAACTGCACATTTACTCTGCACCCTTAAAACCATATGAATTTTACGTATTAGCTAGTTTTGAGTTTGAAATCCTGTACTGACAATTCAATTGCACCTCAAATATTGATGGCAGTGGTGCCTTGCCCTCTCACAACATCAACCAGATATCATGTACAGATTAGCTTTTGAATAACTGAACATCACAAAGTAAACTGGCAGTGTGTATCTGCAAGTGCAAAACATCATGAAGACAGTCAGGATGATTTGCAGCCTCATAAAGACAATAATCTGCATGTGTACAAAGTTGGTGATCTGTATTCTCTCACAAAGAATATGATTCATGTATCTGTGAAATAGATGATTCACAAATTAACAAAGCTATTAGTTCAAGAAAGACCACGTATCTTTGCAGTATAATCTGTTACACCTTAACAAGCAAAGTGCAGTGTATACTAAAGTGAGAAGCAAATTAAACACATAAATATGAATTCTTCTGACTCATTTGATAGTTTTGAATGATGTGTTGACTTTCTGGACTTGACAATTTACTACAGGAATTTACCTACAATACTGAACAAGAGATGGAGTTACAAATGCTAAAAATATATGGTACCGGTTAGATGGCCAAATGAAAAGATAAAGTTCCATTAACAGAATTCATTACAGTTTCAATAATGACATTTATGTATTTCAAAGACTGTTGCTCAAATCATTCATAGTGATTGTGCCAAATAAAATACATAATGCATTACTAGAAACAATCCATGAAGTGTACTTTGGCATTGTCATAAGAAGATCTTATGATCAAAAAAATGTCAAATCTGCAATGTGTTTCACACAAAGCAAACATAAAAACAGTGCTATTGCTCATGAAATACCAGTCAGGCCATGGAATGAAATAGTCACTGACATATTTCAGTTCAAGGGGAGTTAGTATTTTACCTGCATGTTTTATTAGTCAAAGAATCCAAAAGTCATCAAATTATGAGATATGTCTTCATAATTAGTCTTTACTCCGAAAAAGCAATGTCTTTATGACAAACAACACCAGACAGTCCCAATAATCAAGAATTCTGTGCATAATGCAGTGGGAGTTTTAGCACAAAATGTCCTCATCAAGATAGCCACCATCCAAAGAGCACATTAGAAGAGTCTTATAGTGAAAAGCATTACATAGGAGTGTGCTGGCAGCTCAAGACAAGATTGTTTTCTATTTTTGCTTGAATACTGAAACACTTCATTGCAACCAGTGGGACTCCCCCCTTGTCAGCTGTTGATGGGAAAGAGAATGAAGTTGAATGTTGTCTGTACTACTTCAAGCCGAAAACACACAGCATCTGAAGGTAACTTGGAAGAAAGAGCAGCAAAAGTAGAAACTGCACTGCTATAGGTCATCTAGGTCACTGCCAACCCTGAAGCCTGAAGAGATTGCAAGAATTCAAAATCAATCTGACAAGTGCTTGAAGAAGCAGTAAGGTGCTGTGGTAGCTCAAGCTAATACTGTGGGGTCTGACATAGAAACCAGAGAGGCACAGAAGCTTGGGTATAACTGTGGTCATTTATACAGAACTGGACCATTCTAAATTTTGAATACTGAATTTTCTGAAAGACTACTGATATGAAACAGTTCTAGCCACAAAGATGCTCAATTACCAGATGATAAGAGTGTTCCAGAGAGGTACAGTTACCCAGCTCATGACACTGCCCCAGCCACTATACCATCTGATTCAAAGGATAAGAGTGAACTATCTAAAGATGGCACTTTATATGAAGTGAGTGTTGAATCTGCAATAAGATTATCTACTAATAGAGACTTTTAAAGCATCCAGATTTGGGACAGCAATCAAAAAGCAATCCAGATGCAATGCCTTTCTAAAACGTTATGACAGCAATGACTGATTTATACAGCTGCTTCAATAACTGTAAAATTTTACTACATAAAAATAGTTACACTGCTATATGTTTTTACACAAGTATAAACCATCTGCAGGTATATCATGTTATACTCTTAGAACAGTATAGACTAGAGTATCAATTATTTAATTGTAGGGTAGGGATGTAACTTTTTGGAGTAAAGCTTTAAGTACCTATATGGTTAGTGTGCATGCAAGATGTTACATTGGTTTGCTTTGCCTTTCACTTTTCTGCCATGTTAGAAAAGACTGTGGCTGCATCCAGACAGCCATTTTCAGGTCTCTGTTTGTCCAACATGTCTGGACTGCTCTGCTGTGAATAACAAACCCAACATTCCGCTGCTCACATATCATGAAGATGCATTAACAAACTGTATACTATTTTTGCCTCCAAGCCCCAGCATTTTATGTTTTTTTTTTTCTTTTCTTTTCTTAGGGTTGAATGCCTATCATTAGTTAACATAAGTGGTAAAGTGCTAGCAGTCAACACAGCAAGACAGATAAACAAATAAGCCTGACAAAATGACACTGCAACTAACATTATTTGAAAGCACAGTGATTGCTACTCTGCTATGTAAACATTCTTTGAAAACAGGAAAAATAAGCAATCAGCAAAAGATTTGATAAAGAAAATGCTAGTAACAGGCAGAAAATGCTAAGTCCTTAAATTTTCTTAACTTTTGTGATCTTGGCTGAGATTTAAAAAATGCATTGTAGAGCCTAAGTCAAAAAGGAACCATCCAATTAATTCGCAGGTAGGCATTTATGTATTTAATTCAAACTTAGAATACTTTTTGATTTTAGGCCTATAGACTCAAAAAAGACAGTAATTTCCTATAATCTCATAACACGGTAGCTACAACCCTTGTAGCGTACTGCTGAACGTATTTGTTCAAGAAGCAGGAAAAAAGGCCAAATAAATAAATAGTGGGGAGACAACTTGTTTGCATTTGTTAACCAGGGTAGTACACAGACCATTTGCAGTTTCATAGGTTCATAGGTTCATAGGTTTATACTAGGCTATCTGCCCTAGGGCATTTATAAGCCTAGCCAGAATGTGTTTGGCTTTCGCCACCCATTCTAAATTTATTTTGTTATGCCCTTTTTCGAGGTTAGTATACTGTGCCTCTGTCTAACAGTGACACAGAAGTGATACCCGGGGTAAACCTACGATCTCCCATCCACTCATCAAGATTCCTCTTGAAGAGAGTCAATGAGGGACTCTGCCTAACCTGGACTGGGATTTTATTCCAGAGTGAAGGGAGCCTCTGGGTTATGAATCTGTCCCTCCAGCATGTCCTATTTATTTCAGTGTTGAGGTTCAAATCTCTCGAGTGCGTAGCTCAATGGGATTTGGATTTTTTGAGGTGCAGCATGTCCATTAATTCCGGGTTGGACATGGCTTTATACATCAGGCACAGATCGCCTCTGAACAGGCGGTATGCCACTGAGTAGAGCTGGAGTTTCTTTAACCGGGCAGCATATGGCATCTTTTTGAGCCCTTTGATCCTCTTGGTGAGGTACTTTTGGGGTCTTTCCAGTTGCTGCAGGTGTCTGGTAAGGTACATCCCAAAAGGGGCATTGTATTCAATTATGGGCCTGATGAGGGATGAGTAAAGAGGCACGATGACCTCCCCTGATCTAGATGTGAATCCCTTCATGATTAGGTGGGCTATATAAAATGTTTTTCTAACCACTTTGGCCACGTGGTTGTCAAATGAGAGATTGCTATCAACTTGGGTCCCCAGGTCCCTAATTACTTCTTCTTTACTTAATGGATTACCACCTATGTGGTAATTTGTGGCACTTTGTTTTTGCCAAAGGGATGACTATACACTTTTTGGCATTTAGCTTGAGGCCATGGCTCTGGCACCAGTTGTCTGTTTCTATGAGGCCCTTTTGGAGGATGCTTGTGTCATCTGGAGAGTCGATTATGGTGCCCAGTTTGCAGTCATCTGCGAACTTGGTCAGCCACAGTCCTTCCGTGTTGGCCTGTACCTCCGAGAAATATATACCGAACAAGAGAGGTCCCAGGACTGAGCCTAGTGGGACACCACTTGTAACTGGTTTGGAGTCTGACGTGGCTCCAGCAATTCTAACCATGTGGGTTCTGTCCTTGAGCCAGTTTGCAATCCATCTAGTGACATAGGGGTTTATATTTAAGCTGGTGAGCTTATCTATAATGCCCGAGTGGGGTATTGTATCGAAGTCTTTTGCGAGGTCCATGTAGGCTGTGTGGACCACCTTCCCCTCGTCAATGGCCTTGGTGACTGTTTCAAAGAAATCAACCAGGTTTAAGAGGCAGGATCTGCCCTTAACAAAGCCGAACTGGGTAGGATCCAGTGTCTGTAGGCCCCCAATATCTTTATTTATGAGGTCCATGATGATCCTTTCCATAGCTTTGCAGACCAAGCTAGTCAGGCTTATGGGGCGATAGTTTCCAGGATCCGTTGAGGCACCACCTTTATGGAGAGGGACCACTGTTGCTGTACGCCACTCTTTGGGCACATATCCTGTAGTAAGGCTGAGATTGAACAGTAGTTTTATGTTTGGGTTTAGCTCTTCTTGGAGTTCATGTAGGACGCAGCCCAGGACATCGTCTGGTCCCATTGATGCTGTGTTTTTTGCTTTGGAGAGGGCGGCTCTTACCAGAGCATCTGAGATGTCAGGGGGGCAGCACTCTGCTGGGATAGATATTTGCCATTTTGGTGGGGGGGGGGGAGTTTGCGCTGAACCTGTCAGCTAGGATGTTGGCAATGTCTGTGGGTTCAGCGTATTTTTTGTCATTTTGGACTAATTCTGAGCATATCTGGGAATTACCACCCAGGTTCCTAACATAACTAAAGAAAGCCTTGTGATTATCCTTAGTGTCCGATGCAATTTTTCTCTCGAAGCTGGCCTTAGACAATTTTATGAGTGCCCGTAGTTTTTTGCTAATACTGATCAGTGATGCCTTCCCTTTTTGGGATTTTGCTCTATCATTTAGTAGCTTCCTCCTTCTATTGTATAGTTTGTTTATGGCTGGGGTCCACCAGACAGGACGTCTGCCATTGGAGGATTGGGTCTTGGTTTTATTTGGGATCGCATGATCCATGCATTCCTGAAGGTGTTCATAGAATGCGTTTATAAAGGATTCTGCGGTCTGGGCTGTATTTTCCACAGGCCCGGGGGCTTTGAAGGATTCCACCTCGGTTTTGAGGAGTGTGAAATTTGCTTTGGAGAAGTTTTTCACTGTGGTTTTCTGGGCAGGGGGTGGGGTCGGGATGTGAATATCCAGTGAGATTAGTTTATGGTCTGATCTTACCAGTGAGGGATACACTTCTGGTCTGGAGCATAGAGTCCCCATGTTAGTGATGATCAGGTCCAGTATGTTTTCCCCTCTTGTGGGAGTGGTAACAAGTTGTTCCATAGCATTTGAGTTTATAAATTCTAGGAACCTTTGGGCTAGGGTGTTGGAGCTAGAGTAATGCTCCCAGTCTATGTTTGGGTAGTTGAAGTCGCCCAATATAATGGTGTTTGGAGAGACCTTCATATTTTCCAGTGTTCTCAGGAAGGCCGAGTGGGGTTCCTGGGTTTGGGAGGGTGGTCTGTAGCAGGCTATAAACTGGAAGGCAGTTTTACCCACTGTTAGTTGCACATGGATAGTCTCTGATGCTTCGTGCTTTGCCACCAACCTGGAGGTGTGGGTATCTTTGATGAATATCGATACTCCCCCTCCTTTTGTGGTTCGGTCCAAGTTTTGCGGCCGAAAAGCATGGTATGAGGTATAACCTGGTAGTGCTGGGGTGCTCTCGGGAGCCCTGAGCCAGGTTTCTGTTACTGCACAGATATCGATGTTCTCCATGCTAAGGAGAGTTTCGAGTGCATGCATCTTGAGGTTTAGACTTCTGGCGTTGAGTAGCATTACTCTTAGTTTCTTATCCCTTGTGATACCTATGGAGGTGGGTTTGTCTTTGGAGCCTTGCCTAAAAAAGGCACTACGGGGGTAGCAAGAGCCTTTGCCAATATCCGAAAGCCCAGGGGTGACAGGTGCAAGCCGTCCCTAGCGAAGCATCATGGCTTGTCGAGCATATCATCCCAAGCTGACAGGCATTGGATCCCCTTTGAATGACACCAGTACTTAAGCCAATTGTTGAAATTGATCATCTTGTCTTCATATTGTGGCATCATTCTTGGTGAGGGTAAGATGCTACTCAAGGTCAGGGTCATACCGGCCTGGGCTACATGCTCAGAGAGCTCCTTTATGTCTCTTTTCATGTAGTCCAGGGAGATACGTCTCAGGTCATTCACACCAGAATGGACAATGACTGAGTCATATTTGTACTTGCCTTGGAGTGACCTGAGTGCTTGTGTTATGTGGCGGATCCTTGCGCCCGACAGGCTGCTCACCGTGACCCTCTCCTTGTTCAGCCTGTTGAGTGGGATGTCAGTGTGCCTGACGATAGAGTCACCTATTATAAGTGTATCAGGTGTGCTGTTTAGTCTTAAGGGCTGTGACTGTTCGGCACACTGGCTTTGTGAGATATGTGTTGCACGTGTTTTGTTTTAGCGTAGCGGTTGCTTGGGTGTCTGCTTTGGAGGTCTCTGCTGCTTAGGCAGATCTTTATTTAGAGCCTCTGAGTATGTTTTTGTGTGATTATGTGTTTGGTTTGCTGTCGTGGTAGGTCTATATGAGACTGGAATTGTAGTGAGTGTGGTTTCCTTCTCCTCCTGACTGGTTATGCCAGTACTGAGTTGAGAGAGCTTAGCCTCCAGTTTGGCTATATGGTTGCATCTCTCACATGTGATGGAATTTGTTGGGAGGAGGAGAGGGTTGTCTGTGTACATGAGGCAGTTGTAACATTGCCTCAAGATTCCCAGATTCACCAGCTGGACCTGGATTCAGCCCGGATGACATTTAGTAGTCACTAGAAACACAACTAAAATATATGTAATGGGTCATATATATAACTGTGCTTGAGACCAAAATAAGGTTGCCACCTTTTCAAATGGCCAAAGTGGGACATTTTTGGTACAAACATCAGATGTTACAGGCCAACACATACCCACAGCCAGTACAAAGGAAAGAACTTAACTTTTTTGTCTAAATAAAAGCTTATTCTTGTAGCATTTTAGTTGCTTATTCTGTTTCTTATAACATTTAGGTATTTCAGACACAGAATAACTGTTTTATGCAACTATTACATAAAATATAGGAAATAATTTTGTCCTAAAATCTCAGGACATTTGTTATTTTTACAATTTTTTGTCAGGACACAACTGCCCAAAAAGGGACTGTCCCTCGCAAAGTGGGACAGGTGGTAACCCTAGACCAAAATCAACCGCGCAGGTTGATGTGGAAATGATAGTATTCAAAAGACGGGATATATCCGAGAGCAAATTATGTGTCCTTTCCGATTACTTTAAGGTTCGGGGTTCATAGATCTTTAAAAATATACTGTAATTCATTTAAAAAGTTACTGGAACATGTTTTACATCAACATGTATTCTGGAACAATGAGTGTGAAACTATAATGCTTGAGATTGGTGAGAGGCTGATTTTTAATGATTTACTGAAGTCAAATAATTGATGAGGAAAGTGGAAAACCACCACGAAAAACCTGACTGCTGAAAGGTATTTTGTAGTCCCCATAACAATTGCTGGTCTGTACATTACATTTCACAATAGCAGAACAACTAGCAAGGATTTTATATCCTCGTTTGATATTGCCTTTCACTTTTTATTTCACTCTCAAATAACTTCTGAAAAGATTATGAGGGAAGTATTAGGGGGTTGGACCAAGTGTGCAACATTTTTTGTCGTAATATTTTTCCGGTCCTGGTAGGAATTACTTTTAAACTGACGTTGTCAAATTGTAAAATCTAGAAGTTATGATCTGGGCAGGAGATTAAACGTAATTTATGCATGTTTCTACTATGGTGTTTGGTAAGATTTATAATTTATGTTATCTGCCTGCTTTAAAACATTTGCAGCGGAGTGACAGGTAGCACTGCGGCAGTACAATCCTTACTAGAAGTCCTGGGAGAGATAATTGTTAAGTTAGTCCACACTTTTTTTCCCGTTTGACAACCATGGAGCGACATTTGGTGGCTCACGATTAATTTTCTTTAACATCCTAAGTGGAATATTTCGATACAAGTTGTAAATTTAGAGTTACAGTGTGCACCCGTCACAGTTTTAATGGGAGAGGTATTCTACATGACACGTAAATACATGAAAATACATTTAACATTCTTCTGTTTCTGGAGACCTTTGCAGTTGTATTAATGTCCGTGATAATCCAGTTTGTAAGAAAACTATGTTGTAAGTTCACCACTCTGATTTTTGACAGTAAGAGAATGTAATTATTAGTTACTATGAGTTTAGTCAGATGGAAGGGTGCGAAACAAGCGCTGTAGTACAGGAGCCAGTCCATTTCATTGTGGATGGATGGAAGGTTATGACTTTGTTGATGAGTGTTATACAGCAAAAAGGTGTTGTGTATATAATATACATACATAATGAGACTAGACTAAAATTTCCAGCTTCAGTTCGCTTCAGCCGAAAAAGCATACTGCATTGGGGAAGCAGAAACTCAAGACCGAAGTGCCTGCCCGTGGGAGCGAAGAGTAGTGATGATACTGGTAATAGTAAGCAGCAATAAAAGAAGAAAGGGACCTGATGGTAATGATTTAATGTAATTGTATAAGTATGTATTAGTGGTATGGAAGGTACGTTTGTGGAATATTGTGCTTTATTTTATTTATCCGTTGTTGACCAGATTAGTCTCTCTAGGCTAGTGGCCTCTTTTCAGGTAAGACACAAGGTGGTATTTCAGCTACAAAGGGAATTTGTGGCCAGGGCATTGGAAAACAACCTCTCCTTTCAGTTGGTGCCATGGGATCTTTTACATCCACTTGAGCTATCACCAACTTAAGCAGATGGGTCCTTGGTTTAACATTTCAGGTGAAGGAAGACGTACACAGGAGTGCAGCTTGTGCTTGACATATGCTGTCTTCAGGTCTAGGAATGTCCAGTTGGACTCTTTCCTCCTCTCTAGCTTCTTCTCAGCTATCTTCAAATATCGGATCAGTTGTGCTGCTTCCTGATCTGAGTCTGAACTGCTCATCTTCCATCTTACTTTTTGCTGCCCCGCATATTTGTTTATCAGTCACTCTCTCCAGTACTTTTATGCAGTGCAACATGAGTTTGATAATGTCTGTACTGCCCACAGCTGTGAATGTCCCCTTTGTTCTTTAACACTGGAAGTAATATGCTTGTTTTCCAGTCATCTGAGATATGCCTTTCTCTCCATAATGCTATGAGTACTCTCAGGAGCTGTTCTTCCCCTGTCTCACCCAACATCGGTATCATATGTGCTGTGACCTTACCTGGGCCTGCCATTTTCCCTGACTTAATTTTCCTTGGTACTGTTCTTATTTCTAGGGTGGACTCCTCCTCTTCTTTCATCTTAGTCTGTGTCATGCGGTTTTCTTCATTCAGAAGCTGCAAAAAGTGCTCCTTCCATCTGTTTTTGATGTCTGGTGGACTGGTGGGTAGGTTGTTGCTGGCATCCCTTAAGAAGGGTATCTGTCTTCTTTAGCTTTTTGTCTTTGCATTTCAATCTGGTGTTTTTTATGCCATCTATTGAGTCACTGTCTAGAAACTGGTAGATTGCCTGTTATGCCATGTTCTTTGCTATTTCAACTTCTCTGTTAGCATCTTTGTTAGCCAATTAGGATTCCTTTCTAGCCTGGTCCATCTTTTCTATCCTCTACTTTTTCCTGCAATTCTTCTTTCCTTTGACAGATTCCTGGACTTGTGCATTCCACCATCAGCTTTCCTTATGTACCTTATTTCCATACCTAGCTTGACCACATGTCTGTCCTGTAGTCCTCACACATGCTGTTTTGAAGTGCTGCTATTCTTCTTCAACTCCACCTACTTTCACTTCTTCCAGAGTTACTAGAGCCCGGAGTAATTCCTTGAACTCGTGTGCTTTCTTTTAGGTCAACTTCCAGGTCTTCAGCCTAGTCTCCATTGAGCCTTCTCAGACCACTGCATGCAACTGATTATGGCAATCAGTAGTTTATGCTGTGGGCTGACTGTTTCACTGGGAATGATTTTGCATTCGTTGATTGTACCTTAGTGACCTTTCTTTAAGTGGAGGATGTGATTTGTATGACTGTCTCTCTTGCTGAACCATGTGTTGTCCACCATCTAGCCATTTGCTAGACACAGTAGTATCTCCTCCTTTATTTTTGGTGCCTCACCCACGTGGACCCAGGCAATCTTCATATCCTGTTCTGCTCATCTCAGTATGTGCATTCAGGTCATCCGTTATCAACACCAATTCATGTTGTGCTGCTTTATTTAGTAGGTCCTTCAGCTGCTGTCTGAATGCATTCTTTTCTTCACTGTCACAACCCTGCTGTGGGACATATGCTGAGATTATGATCAGTGCCTGATCTTACACTGGAGTCTGTCACTAATTCTGATGATGATCCCTTACTGTCTCTTCACAATTCTCACAATTCATACATCATTTCAAGTCTGTCCTCCTGAGTAGTGGACTTGGTATACCAAGCTAAGTGGCTTTGCTGCACTACCCTTCAATTTGTCTCCTGGATAAATAGGATGCCTTCTCCTTATCATACCATCCACTTCCAGGCTGCATCCAGTCAGTGACCCTACACTGAGTGAAGCAATCTTTAGTTCAAGTTTATCAGGTTGATTAGTTTTACTTCCAGCTTTTGCTAAACAGAGCTATCTCAAGTAACACTAGCTGGGCAAATGGAGACCGTCCACTCAGTAGCTTATAGACTCAGGGAACCTGGGCTTTATAACAGGCAGACAATGGCCGTCATGGGCACATACAGCCCTCCCACCAGTGGCTTGGATCCCTGGTGTAGGTCACAGTAGGCCATATCCTTATCCCACTTATCACTGGCAAATATCTGTGCCTATTTGGTGACATTAGTCAATACAACCGAATCATCTAGAGTCAATTGTTACACAGTTGAGTGGCTAGCCTTGACACATGGAGGTCAGCCTGTAATCCATGTTCTCCTTTGTTGAGGATATTAAGCACCGCAGTAGATGCTCAGAACGGTTGATCTATACAAGTCTTCCTTCTTCAGGCACCATCTACAGCCTGTGCTGCTGTCCACAACTGAAAACATTCAGCATGGTTTTGGAAGGTGAGAGGAGCCCCACAGAGAGGAATGGAGAATGTGCAAAATCTATATAGGTCTATATAGGCATTGGTTGGAAGTCAGGATCTAACCTCATACCTTGTGCATGATAGGCAGAGACATTAACCATTATGCCAGTTGGTCAGTAGTAGGCTATTATATGCATACGCTGGCATAATGGTTAAGGTGTTTACCTTGCAGACAGAAAGTGCAGAGTTTGATACTTGTGGGATAATTGGTTAGGCTTAAAATGGCCCACAAGAGCAGTTAGTCTAGTACAAAGATATATATATATATATATATATATATATATATATATATATATATATACACACATTTTATATATATATATATATATATAAGTAATTAGTAGTGGATATTTGTTACTGTAATACAGTTGTATAACTTTTCCTATACTTTTATTTCCAATGTAAGTAATGTTTCATTAGTTATATAGATTTACCCTTTTCACCATTCAGAATCCAAATACGAGAATTATTTTTTTTTTAATTTAAACAACACATACTTCTGAAGTCAAATTAATATTCAATCTTCAAAACTTTATTCAGAATGACACACCATTAGCTATCACTTCTGCATAGGTTCTGTGTCACTGTAACAAGTTTATACTCCTCTAATGTTTCTAAAATATGCATACTTTTATCCCACCAACAATTGCATGCCTTTTAGATAACTATCTGATGCATTTTGCTCTTGTTACTCTTAATCATTGTGTCCCTGGTGCTATCCCACTGTATCCTGTTGCTGGGACTGTTTGGCCACATGTTCTTCTAAGGCCATTGAAATTTGTATGTGCCTCTGAAAATGTTTTGTGCGTCTCCTGTTTTTCTGACTTTGGGTCATGACTGAACAGTCAGTTGATCAACCCACTCTCATAGTTAACAAATATGAATAAGTAAACAAGTTTCGTTTATTTTATTGGTACTTCTATTACTACTGCTACTAATAATAATAATTAATTGTCAGATGTACTTTCAGGTTCTGTTTGTTTCCATGAGTTAGGTTGTATAGCTGGATTTCAATACAAAATGTCATATTCTGCTTTTGACAATCTCAGTGCAAGTGTTTTAACAATAATGTCATCATTCTCCAGGTGGCTTTGCTTTACTGTCTTAACTCACCGGATGCGCAGTAGCAAGCGCCGCCCAAACCCCACCCAACACACAGAACCAGGTGACATTTTACTATTTTCATGAATAAACATTTTGATGTTTTACTCGTCCATATGAATATTCATCCGGGGTTGTCAGCATATGGAAAGCACATAGTGTGAACTTAGTTTACTATACTGTTGCCTCAACCCACATCACATCTTAAAGACAATGTAACTCTTTTTGTCCTTAATAAATGCACTCATCATTTAACTGTCATCCGTACACATACACAAATAAAAGTTTTCACCAGTGCATGCTTAGGTTTGGGCGAAATTCACTGCAAGCATTAATTTAGACAGTTTTAGCTGTTTTCTAGACTTGTATCATTTCTAACATATACTGAGAAAAAGTGTAATCAGGTACAGATAGTAATAAAGGCTACACCACCAAATACACAGCAGTGCTATACTTAAAATATATATATATATATTTATGTACTGTAACAAAATTATTCTAGTTTTCATCATATGATACACAATTTAATGATCGACACATACTGCGGTCATGTAGTATAAAAAAATGACTATGACCTCATCAAATAACCCATTGCCTTTACCATAGGTTGGTAGCTCTGAAGTCTCAACAAACAGTTTGTGGAGAGTATAACACAGGTTCCCGCTTCTCTAGCGACTAGCAAGAGCCAGTGAGCCATTTCAAGAGGGCAGGGATATCCTTGTCTGTAAAGACAGAAACAAAATAAAACTCAGACTGTAGGTCTTGCTCCAGCACACATCCTGCATTGATTTACCCCCACACCCCACACCCCACACACACACACACACACACACACACACACACACACACACATATTAATTTTTTCCCCTTTGCTTTTGCAAGGGGGCTAGCCCTCCTTCACCCCGCACCCCCGCTACTTAAATATACCAATTCTGAGATTGCACTAGGTTCATAGGTTAGTACTAAGCTAACTGCCCTTGAGAGCCATTTTAAGCCTAGCCAATTATCCCTTGTGAGACTCAAACCCTGCACTTTGTGTTTGTAAGGCAAACACCTTAACAATTAGGCCACCCTCCCAACCCCCAACTGCATTGAGGAAGAGGGTAAACTACAATTAGACAATGAATATTCATGATGTCAGAGGCAGTTCTGCATGGCATGTCAGTCATGCATCATTTGCATACTACATCACAGCCAGAAGGCATGTCAGTCGCGAAACGGCCAGCAGGTTAAGACAGTAAAACAAAACTCTCCAGGCTGTGGTCATGTGGAGCTTTTTTTTGGCAGAGCTCTAGAGTGTTCTATACATGAGTAAATTGTGTTGGAGATGGGAAATTAAGAACTGTTAACAGTAATCTTCATGTGGAACTGTAATGAGCATCATGTTTGATACTATACACCCTGCCCCTCATGTGTGCAGTATAGTAGAGTTTGATTGAATAGTAGCCTGACCCCACATTTTTCTGCTATTAGCTGTGTCCCAGAGCCCCTTGTTGGCATCCCACTTTGAGGTCTTTGGAGAGCACCTGTCTGGCTTACATCTTGTGGACTGAGGCTCCTTAATTGGGTGAATCTTGAGTGTAAGTGTCCATGTAGTGGGTGAAGAGATCAGGGTGATCTGACAACTGAGAATGTCTTTTTGTTATGTACTGTCTACTGGCCCTTCCATCATCCCATGCACTTTACTTCACTTCATTACACTGTTCTTTCATGACTGGTATAGTGTTATGTTTTCTCATATTCTTTATTGTTAGAATTTTGAATTTATATTTGCTGAATGAGAGTGTTTGTTTTCAACAGTGAGCACTTTTCTTTTGAAATCAGCCATTTTTTTTAGTAAACGCTTAATTTTGTACATTGACTAATTTCTACAGATTGTATAAACTTTGAGGAGTTTGTGATGTATTGCTTTGCACATTGTTTCTTTTTTCCTGGTGGTATTCTCACCATTGCATTATTGTGCAAAAAAATATCTCTTGTTTTTCCCGCCTTACTGAGCTAGAGTAGTCCAGTTTCAGAGTTGCTGATCCCTGGACTTTGTTTGTAGTTCCTGTTACTGATTCTTTGCCTAATTTGGAGGTAGGAAGTTCCCTTGCTTACCAGTGGGAGTGGGAAGCATTGAGCTGCCTGTTGGTCCAGTTTTATGAGGTTTCAGCCAGTAACTTGTAGTCTATTGGTCGTTTTGGGCCAGTTCCTAGCTTTTTTCAGCCCCCTGATATAAAACACGCTAAACGCACGTTTTCCAGCTTGTACCTACTCAGCACAGATCCTCGTGGTGGCCAGCAGAGTAATCCAGGCTTCAGAGAGCTAAAAAAGCGACTTTACCTGATTTAAGTATATTTTTGTGGCTTTCCACTTCTAATTACCTAGCGACTGTATTTCGCCTGCTTGCTGATACATTGTATTTGTTTGTCTGCATTTATTCTGTTATTGCACTTGAATTCTCATTTTGTTACTTTTAAAATCTGTAATTGTAAATTGTTTCTGTAGGCTGTGATAGCCGATTTATAGCATTTAAAAGTGTCTACTGTACCTGTTTCTGAAAAAAAAAAAAAAAAAAAAATCTCTTGTTTTTCCCGCCTTACTGAGCTAGAGTAGTCCAGTTTCAGAGTTGCTGATCCCTGGACTTTGTTTGTAGTTCCTGTTACTGATTCTTTGCCTAATTTGGACGTAGGAAGTTCCCTTGCTTACCAGTGGGAGTGGGAAGCATTGAGCTGCTTGTTGGTCCAGTTTTGTGAGGTTTCAGCCAGAAACTTGTAGTCTATTGGTCGTTTTGGGCCAGTTCCTAGCATTTTTCAGCCCCCTGATATAAAACATGCTAAACGCGCGTTTGCGCGATTTAGCGCAGAGTTCCCACTGTTGCACACAAGAGCAGCGGCGGTTAAATAAGGTTAAACTATTCGGGCCACCTAAATTACACTCTTCAAATTTTCCCTTAAAACTACCTTCCTTGAGCTGTACTGCTGATCTAACCAGCGTATCCTATAACTGAAAGGTTCATCTCTACTTGATTCCCAAGTAGACTATTCTCTATCTATAAGCCTAGCACTTACTCCTACAGTACTTGCACCTTGATAAAGCACTCTTATTATAGATAGTACCCCACCAACCTAAAACCCACTTCCCCCGGAGTCCTTTGAAAGTCTTTTTATCTACTACTTCTAGTATGTCGAGGGATCAGTTGCTAGTGTCCTCTCCTGCTCAACTGGTGAACCTGGGAATATTGAGGCAAGTTACAATTGCCTCATGTACACAGACAATCCTCTCCTTCTCCCACAAAACACAAATACATGTGAGAGATGCAACTATACGGCCAAACTGGAGGCTGAACTCTCTCAACATAGGACTGGCAAGACCAGACAGGAGGAGAAGGAAACCACACACAATACATACCCAGTCACACATAGTACCATCACAACTTCAAATCATACACATAATCACACAAAGACATACTCTGAGGCTCTGATCAAAAATCTACCAAAACAGCAGAGGCCACCAAAGCAGACACCCAAACAACTACCACCTCAGGACCCAACACATGCAACACATAGACCACACAGTCAGAGTGTCAAACAGTCACAGCCCCTAAGGCCAAACACAATGCCAGACACACTTGTCATTGGTGACTCCATAGTCAGACACACTGACGTCCCACTCACCAGACTGAGTAAGAAGAAGGTCACAGTAAGCTGCCTGTCGGGCGCTAGAATCCGCCACATAATGCAAGCACTCAGGTCTCTCAACAGCAGGTACAAGTACGACTCAGTCATTGTCCACGCTGGTGTCAACGACCTGAGACGTACCTCCTTGGACTACATGAAAAGGGACATTGAGGAGCTCTCTGTTTATGTAGCCCAGGCAGGTATGACCCTGACCTTGAGCAGAATCCTACCTTCACCTAGAATGATGCCACAATACAGTGATAAGATGATCAGCTTTAATAATTGGCTTAAATTCTGGTGTCATTCAAAGGGGATCCAATGTCTGTCTGCCTGGGATGACATGCTGGACAAGCCACGCTGCTTCGCAAGGGACGGCTTGCACCTGTCACCCCTGGGCTAAAGGGACGGCTTGCACCTGTCACCCCTGGGCTTCCGGATATTGGCAAAGGCTCTTGCCACCCCCATAGTGCCTTTTTTAGGCAAGGCTCAAATTCTAAACCTACCACCCTAGAACACCAAAAAGAAAAAAAACTAAGGGTAATGCTGCTCAATGCCAGAAGTCTCAATCTCAAGATGCACGCACTCGAGGCCCTTCTCAATATGGAGAACATCGATGTCTGTGCTGTGACAGAAACCTGGTTCAAGGCTCCTGAGAGCACCCCAGCACTAACAGGTTTCACCTCATATCATGCGTTCGGCCCCAAAATCCGGACAACACCAAGAAAGGAGGGGGAGTGTCCATATTCATAAAGGACACCCACACCTCAAGGTTGGTGGCAATGCACGATGCATCGGAGACCATCCAGGTGCAATTAACCATAGGCAAGACTGCTCTGCAATTTGTAGCATGTTACAGGCCACCCTCTCAAACTCAGGAACCTCATATGGCCTTCCTGAAAACATTGGAGGGGATAAATGTATCTCCAAACACCATCATACTAGGTGACTTCAACTACCCTAATATAGACTGGGAACACTACTCAAGCCCAAACACTCTAACCCAAAGATTCCTGGATTTCATAAACTCAAATGCCATGGAACAACTAGTCACCATCCCCACAAGAGGAGAAAACATACTTGATCTCATCATCACGAACATGGGATCAAAATGTTCAACACCGGAAGTGTACCCCTCACTGGTGAGATCAGATCATAAACTAATCTCACTGGAGGTCCTCATCCCGCCCCCACCTGAAACAAAAAAGACCACAGTGAAAAACTTCTCAAAAGCCGATTTCACACTTCTAAAAACTAGTGTGGTCTCCTTTAAGGCCCCTGAACCAGTGGTAAACATTACTCAAACCGCTGAATCACTTACAAATGCCTTCTACCAGCACCTACAGGACTGCATGGATCAGGCTATCCCAAACAAAACTAAGACTCTCTGTACCAAAGGCAAGCGTCCAGTCTGGTGGACCCCAGCCATAAACAAGCTCTACAACAAAAGGAGGAAGCTACTACAAGATAGAGCAAAATCCTTGAAAGGTAAGACACCTTTGATCATCATAAGTAAAAAACTAAGAGCTCTCATAAAATCATCCAAGGCAAATTTTGAGAGAAAAATCGCCAAGGACTCAAAAAACAATCATAAGGCCTTCTTTAGCTATGTTAGAAACCGAGGAGGAAACTCCCAGATATGCTCAGAATTAGTTCAAAATGATGTGAAAATTACTGAACCTTTACACATTGCCAACATACTGGCTGACAGGTTCAGTGCAAACTCCCCCCCCCAAAAGGAGAGATATCTATACCAAAGGATTGTAGCCCCCCAAACATCTCCAATGCCCTGGTGAGAACTGCTCTCACTAAGGCAAAAAACACAGCATCCATGGGACCGGATGGTGTCCCCGGCTGTGTGCTTCACGAACTCAACGAGGAATTAAACCCACAATTAGGACAGCTGTTTAATCTTAGCCTCACCTCAGGATACGTACCCAAGGAGTGGCGCACGGCGACTGTGGTCCCACTTCATAAGGGCGGTGCCTCCACCGACCCTGGAAATTACCGCCCCATTAGCTTGACAAGCCTTATTTGCAAAGTCATGGAGAGGATCATAATGGAACTCATAAATAAAGACATAGGGAACTTGCAGACTTTGGATCCAACCCAGTTTGGCTTTGTCAAAGGCAGATCCTGCCTCTTAAACTTGGTTGACTTTTTCGAGACAGTCGCCAAGGCCATTGATGAGGGAAAGGCAGTCCATACAGCCTACCTCGACCTGGCAAAGGCCTTCGACACAATACCCCACTCAGGTATCATCGAAAACTCATCAGCTTGAATGTAAACCCATACATCACAAGATGGGTTGCAAACTGGCTAAGTGACAGAACCCATAGGGTCAGAGTTGCTGGAGCCATGTCAGACTCAAAGCCTGTCACTAGTGGTGTCCCACAGGGCTCAGTCCTGGGTCCACTCTTGTTCGGCATCTACTTTTCTGAAGTACAAGCAAACACAGGAGGGTTATGGCTGACAAAGTTTGTAGATGACTGCAAACTGGGCGCCATAGTCGAAAACACATCTGACACAGATATCCTTCAGAAGGGCCTCACAGAAACGGATAGCTGGTGCCAGAGCCATGGCCTAAAGTTAAACGCCAAGAAATGCATAGTCATACCTTTTGGGAAAAACAAGGTTACCCCTAGCTACCATATAGGTGTCAATCCACTGAGCACAGAAGAAGTCATCAGGGATCTGGGGACCCAGGTTGACAGTAGCCTTTCGTTTGACACTCATGTTGCTAAAGTAGTTAGGAAAACCTTCTATATTGCCCACCTGATCATGAAGGGATTCACATCTAGATCAAGGGAGGTCATCGTCCCCCTGTACTCATCACTCATTAGACCTATGATTGAGTACAATGCCCCGTTCGGAATGTATCTGACCCGATGCCTGCTGCAGCTTGAAAGGCCCCAAAAGTTCCTCACCAAAAGGATAAAGGGTCTCAAAAATATGTCTTATGCTGCCCGACTGAAAGAACTCCAGCTGTATTCAGTCTCATACCGCTTGCTCAGAGGTGACCTGTGCCTGACATATAAGGCCATGTCAAACCCAGATTTGATGAATATGCTTCACCTCAAAAAATCTTGATCCCTCAGAACCACAAGGGCGGGAGACTTAAACCTTGACACGGTTATAAATAGAATGTGCTGGAGGGACAGATTGATCACCCAGAGACTCCCTATGCTGTGGTACATGTGAGGCAGAGCACCTCGCTGGCCTTGTTCAAGAGGAATCTTGACAAATGGATGGGAGATCGCAGATTACTTCAGTGTCACTGCTTGACAGAGGCACAGCAAAATAATGGGCATAGTTTTTATTCAAACTAAAGGGGTGGCGAAAGCCACATAACTATTGGCTAGGCTTATAAATGCCCTTGGGCAGATAGCCTAGTATGAACCTATGAACCTATGAAAGGTAAGGTGGATCCCATAGCAGAAAGAGCAACCCATCTCCTGGGTACCTTGATTTTTAAGACATTAAAACAAGGTTATTTCCCACCATTGAGAAGAAGATTCCCCATTAGGGAACAGCTATAAACATTAAGAAGCATGCACAATGACTACATCTCCCCAAACAGACCTTTTTTCAAGGCTGTCATGGGAGTGTGTGTTATCTGTGACATTTCCAGCATTATGGAACAACTTTTCACTTGACATTAATTCAAAAGGGGCACAACGTGACTTCATTTTTGAGGTATTCATATAGTGCCTCTTTTAACTGGCTTGCAAATATTTTAGGGGCACTGATTGAGCAAGCTCTGGCTGAGAAAATCTTAACCACAACCAAAATAAGCCTGCTTTGTATCTGTCCACAGTTGACCACATAACCAAAATAAGCTTGCTTTGTATCTGTCCACAGTCCTACTAGTGAATGCTTCTATGTCTGTTATGTGTTGTATATAATTTTAATAATGAAGTACCATACATTACAATGGTACTGTCTCAAACTTTAAGACTGTCAATTTCTGTTATGTCTAATATATGAACATTTCAAGTTTGTAAGTACAATTACTTTCATGAATTCATGTATGTGTTTTTCACTGTATGTCATGCTCCTGGCTTGTGGCTGAAAAGGGTCTTCAGACCAACCCACCTACCTGGTTACAAATAGATATGTGTTTTTACCATACTGAATTTAATAACCAAGCCCAACAGCGAAAAATAACACTGGAAAAAGAGGAAACGCTGCTCCAAACCCACAAAATGGGTATTTTAATAAACCAAATGTAAGCGCTTACATCTGATGATGTTTCTGTATCATTGGAAATTAAAGCGCTTATATTTGGTTTATTAAAATACTGTTTTGTGGCTTTGGAGCAGAGTTTCTTCTTTTTACCATACTGAATTTAGTAATAGAATCTGGCAGGCTGTGCACTGTTTGATGACCATCTCTTTCAGTGTTCTATGAGATCTGAAGCTGCATGCCAAAGGTTATGCAGTTTTAAATGAAGGCTAATTAAAAATACAATCTCATACTCAGGGTATGTGTCTGCATCATAAGTGATGTTCATCATATTGATCACTGTTATGGTAGTCATGGCTATATTGGTTATACCCTGCCAAACAGCTTCTAAAGCTTTAGGGCACTCAAACTGTCAGGCAGCTCGAGCTGACTAAAAGACAAGTTTGGGTGCCAAGCCCCTAAGAGTTTTACTGCTGCTGAAGAGAGTGCGCCTCTGAGGCTTTCGAGGATCAGCTGTCAGCTTGTGCTCTTCCTTTGCTCGGCAGATAAGTTCCCTTTGTGGGAGGGGAACTTCCATTTAATAATTTTGTTTATTATAGATAATTTTCTATTCAGGAAAGTTATTTTAAAGCTAGGAGCTTGTGTTTTAATGGATTGTTATGAGACCATACTGTACCTTTAGATGGGTGCGCTCATTTTCCTGTCAATTTAAAAGTTGTTAAAAGTAACTGAAAACCATTTTTTCTATGGATAAATTTTGTTTGTTATATTTTGTGTGGTTGGCAAAGTGTTTTAAACTTTTTTTTTTTTTTTTTTTTTTACTGTGTTTGTCTTTGGAGAAAAAATTACTTTTATAGATTTTTTTTTTGTTTTTTACCAGCATTTACTGGTTACTTTCCCTGGGAAAGAGGCACCATTTTCGTCTTGGACAATTGAACAATCTGATAGTCCCATGATTCGTCCTCCTTCCAAACACAAAAGGAAAAGGTTAAGCAAACAGCCTTTGCCATCACAACAGGCTAGCAGTTTGCCTCAGCCACAGATGGGAGACTCTTCTGTGGCCATTAGTTGTACCCCAGACCACTTATCATTTAACCCAGGTTCCTTTGTTGTAACACAAACAGCCACTATGGACCGGAGGTTAGCCACCTTCTCTGTGGCTGTTGAGGTCCCCTCAGTGGGCAAGGGAGGGCCAAACTTGTTGGTCCTAGGAGGGTGAACAGTGTAGTTTCGTCAGAATACTCCAAAAACCACCAAATGAACAGAGAACGATGAATCAATACAACTGGCAACAGTTCCAAAAGTTTATAAAATAAACTTTAGCGCCTCAGCCAATACAGCCTTCAAGAAGTGATGATTATAATCATTCAAATACATTCCCCTTATATACACACATCAATAAAGCAATCAATCGGTCAATAAAAAACGTCATTAAATCAGATACCTCCAGTTAATTTCATAATTTAACCCATGAGGTGCAAGAGTGTTTTAAGTATAAAAACAGATTCTTTAAATAATAACTTGTTTATTTAACTTAGCAGTATCACCCAATTTAACACTTTTTCCGGAAGTTCCTTGTAGTAATGTAAAGTCACTGTTTTGACATTCCATAAAATGAACAGCCACTGAACGTTTTTTTTTTTTTTTTTTTTTTTGCCTTTTTATGTCCCTAATGTGTTCTTGTAACTGGGTTCTAAACATTCTTTTACTTTCTCCAATGTATACCATGTTACAGGGGCAGCGAAGGACATATATATAATCCCCTCAGTTTCACATGAAAATACCCCCACAGAATCAAATCTAATATTATTTATTCTCTCAAAACCTGATACTACAAATTGGCACACATTATCCCTACAAGGAACTGCACCTTTAGATCTCAAAACAGAAATCAAATTGTCTTCCGGTACCATAAAATAGGCCCTAACTAGTCTGTCATTTAAACTCTGCCCTCTTCTATAAAATACCAATGGGTTATTCCACAAAATGTTCTGTAATTTATCATCATTCATAAGACACTTCCAGTAATGTTTAACCTGCTTCCATATTTTCTCACTTAAAATATTGTGAGACATTATAAAATAAATCTTTTTCTGTTCATATCCAATGTTCCTGTTCAATTTATGGCTATTCTTATGTCTATATCTATCTATCTATAATCTCCTTCAGTAATCTTATTTAAGGCACCATAGACAGTGTTTATATCATAACTTCTATTTAAAAACATTATAGATGTTTGTACAATCTCTCTACCAAAGTCTTCATTATTGTTACAGATTCTGTGTAACCTCAACAATTCTCCATAATGTAGAGAATTTATTAAATGAGGGGATGGCAACTGGTCCCATACAAATATTGTCCTCCATCCATAATTTTTTTGTATACGGAGGCCTGAATGCATCCATTATCTAATCCTATTAGAAGTAAATCTAAGAAATGAATTTCCCTCTCCTATTGCAATCCATCAAAAGACAGATGATAAATATTGTTATGTAAATCTTTTACAAAATTTCATATTTCAAAGCCATCTTGACAGATAAAAACTAAATCATCTATGTATCTATAATAATACAAGACATGCTTCTTTATAAAATTATGTTTCTAAGTATAATCCCTTTTAAACATGACCATAAATAAATTTGCATACATATGGGGCAAAGGGTGCCCCCATGGCTGTTCCTTGTAATTGATGATAAATTCTGTTATTAAAACTAAAATAATTATTTAATAAACAAAATTGTAGCAGTTCTATTATATAGTTGGACAACGGACTGTCTCCTAGAAAGTAATATAATGCTTTAATGCCATCCGCATGTCTGATATTTGTGTATAAGCTATGACATCTAAAGTAATCCAGTATGTTCTAGAATTACTGAAATTTTTTTTCAAAAAATCAAATGAGTCCTTAATATATGATGTTCATTTTTCCACAAATGGTAATAGAAAATTTTGCAACACAATGCCAATATTATGCAAAAAGTAATTTGTGGTGGATACAATCTGTCTTCCTGGGGGGTTGTGTATATCCTTATGCAACTTTGGTCAACAGTAAAAAGTTGCCATAGCACAACCCTCCATATTAAATTTCTTATTTATATCTTCCTCAGTAAAGTATCCTAACATAACACCTTTTTGCAATAATTTGAAAATTGTTCCATAGCTTCCTTATAACAATTAACGTGCATTATTTTATAGACTGTATTTTTTTCCAGGTGTTTATAACACATTTGCATATATTGTGTATAGTGTAACACTATAATTTTATTCCCTTTGTCTGCAGGCTTTATAACTAAATCCTTTCTCCCAGGCAATTCTTTCAGGGCTGCCCATTCATTTTTAGTTAAATTATAACAAATGTCAGTTTTCTTACTATTAACTTCTTTGTATACATGTTCAATAGCATACCATAACATTGCTGAAAATTGCTTCACACAATCATTATTTTAAGGAGGAATAAATTTACTTTTACATGAAGTATTAGTTGTATCTAACAAAAAATATGCATTCAAACCACCTTCTCCATCAAAATCATCACATACATCAGATTCACGAGTAAAAAGTTTCATCTTCACTAAGATTCACATCACCAATATGGTGCACAGTTTTATTTTTAAAATAACATTTTAAATGCAATTTATGAAAAAAAATGAAAAAGTTCCTGTTCTAACAAATGCCAGTGAGGAAGAACTGTAGGAATAAATTTCAGGCCTAAATTTAAAACTTTAATCTGTTCATTCGTTAATAAACATTCTGACAAATTAATTGTTAATGACTCACAATTATAACTAAAGTTACTGCCATCTTCCTTTTTTTATTTACTGGTTTAAAATGTCCTTCACTTGTAGATGCACTTGTTTGAGTCCCTCTTTTTCGGTTATTATTCCTTTCATCTCCGTAGTTTTGAAAACGCTGCTGGTGTTGTTCTGGTTCCTGGGCTGGTGGAAGAGACCTGATGTGATGGTCTGATTCAGTTGTGTAACCCGTGCCTTCCAAGGAGCAAAGGAGACAGAATGCTGTTTTTTATAACCCTCCTTCTGCCATATGGCCCTTCCTCATTTAAAGGCTTTCAAGTTGGATTTCCATAGGAAAGCCTGCCCACCGCTGTAGTCACATACATCTCTTTTCAGCTTTTCGTTTTTTTGTTCAATTAATTCAGTTTCTAACTTTTTAAGCTTAGCATTGATGTTATTTAATACCCCACCCAAATGTTGTAAACCAATTTTTGAAACCAGTTCAGTGCGCATACTGATAATTTCATCCTTCACTCTCTTTTGCTGTATTTGGTCTCTTTCTGCAAGAACTGAGACCCATTCCATTGCACACTTATGGACAGCAGCTAACCAGCGATCCCTAAAGATTTTATCTCCCACATCATTGATATCAAAAGGGGTTGAAGGACTTTTAAAAGCCCAAAGTCCACGTGGAGACACATCCAGTTCCACGTAACGTTCCTTAGATTTGTCAGAATGTGTTATCCATCCCTGGGAAAGCTGCTGTTGCCACGATAACACTACCTGGTTCCATTTTCTTTTCAAAAAGAAACAGAAAGCTAAACATGCAGCTACTCCTCTTCTAGTCAGGAGTAGTTTATTCGGTCTGGATCAGGGTTTAATTCAGGCTGTTGATCTTTCTTGTTAAATAGATTCTGAGGGATACCTCTTTTGTTGGAGAAATTCAAGGTTCTGAGTCTAGACATGAGAATGAAAGGACAGATGTAGGGTTTTCTCCTCAGATTTCTGATTCAGAGTAAGTGGGGAGCTCACTTTCTGACTCTTGTTGTGGAGGGGCGGGTCTCTTTCTATGAGACTTTTTCTAGAATGTGCTAGTGTTTCCAGCAGGAGGACATTAAAGTCTAGGAAAATACTGTAATATTTTACAGAAGGAATTTCCACAGACTGCACCCATTCCTGCAGTTCTGTCAACTTTGGAAGATGGAAGTATTACTTAATTTTCCTGATAGTCAATCACCTGACCCCTAAAAAGGCAGAGCGGATGTATAAAGTTCAGCTCAAGCTTTTAAGTTTTTATACACTCTTCCCAAACCTGATCCATCAGCTATAGCTTTAGTTAATCCTTCTGCTGCTAAATGCTTAGTTAATTCCAGTTCTACTATTTCTGATAAGGGTAAGAAGATTAGTGATACGTATGGAGAAAAAATATATACTTCTGCACCTTTGATTTTCAAAATTTTGAATTGTCAGGCTTATATGTTAAGGTTTGTCTTTCCTGATTGTGAAATTATGAAGAATATTTTGCCTGCAGTTTCTTATTTTGAGAAAATCTGCTGTAAATAATTGTTTATTCAGGCCACTATTCATTGTTTATAGTGTGTATGTAACTCTGTTGATATGTAAGAGCTATGGCCATTTGTTGTTTTGCTGAGGAGGTTTGCCTAGCTGCATTCTCAGAACCTCCCAAATTATGTTAAAATGAGATTTTAAGTTTCCCTTTTGATAGAGGTTTATTTTTTGGCCTGTCTGCTGCAGAGGTGATCAAAAAGTGTGATGAAAGGCATAAGCTGATTAAGGGAATCTCTAAGATTTTCAGTCCTCCCTTTCCAAATTTTCCAAGGGATCCTGTAAATCCCCATCCAATTTTGGTAAGAAACAAAGTAAACATCTCAACAATATGCAGGTAAACAAACATTTAAGAAGAAATGGCAAGGGGTTCTAAGAATAATTCTGGAAACTCCCAAAACCAGGGATAGTCTGATTAGTCAGAACGACTGTTTGAGACTTTGCCCACCCCCACCCTGGCAGCCTCTTTTTTTCTTTCCAACAGAATCTCCACTTTTCTCTTTGACAGCATATAGTTTCATATAAATGGGTTCTGAAGATCATTTATCAAGGTTACAGATGGCAGTGGGAGGAAATTCCTCCTTTCTAGGCGGCAATTCCTCATCCTGAATACTAGACTTACTTGTTTTATTCATCCTTCATCACATGCTGTCCCATTGAGTGATAGAACTATTTCTCCATTCCTAGACAGGAAAATGGTTTTATTCATGGTTGTTTTTAGTGCCAAAGAAAGAAAATGCTTAGAAACTAGTTCTGGATCTTTCTTTCATAAACCTGTTTGTCTTGTCTTTCGGCTTTTCCCAAAAGGTGCTTCAACAAAGTATTAGTTTAAGGGTGTGCACACTTATACAACCAGCTTATTGTACATTTTTTATTTTTTACATTTTTTCCCCTAACAGATTTTTTTGTTTTTCAGTTGAATTGTACAGGTTATAGGTCACATTAAAGGTGGGAAAGGTTTTGAAAATGATTTATTGTGGTCTAATTTGTTTTATATCACAAAAACCTGGCATTTTAACAGGGGTGTGTACACTTTTTATATTCACTATACCGCATCACTGTGGTATTGTCCGTAACTACTTGCAGAGGTCCCGGGGACCAAAGATGGTTCAGGAAATTGAGTGCTTGATCAGGGCAAGTATCTCCTTGATATTAATGCACTTGCATCTGTCCTTGATGTCCCACACCTCCTGTACTTTTATCTCTCCTAAAACTGCTCCCCAAGTAAAGTTAGCCTGACTGCTTTGGAGCAGGGAAAGGGAGGGGGAGACCTTGATTTTAGGATAAGTGATTTCTCTTCTGACAAACCCCAGTATCAGGATCTGAAAAGATAAAGGGTGTTGATGCTGGGACCGAAGAGATTTCAGATGCCACTATATCTTTCTCAACATGGAGTCTTGCCATGGGTATCATGAGAATCATAGATACCATGAGACCCAAAATCCTGAGGTATTCCTTTACAATGACTGAAGTCGGGTGGAAAACCTTAAAAATAGATCTAAATAAAGATATTTTTCCAGTGGAAGAAAATCTCTCAACTGAGGTGTCTAATTGTCATTCCAAGAGCACAGTCCTGTGTGAGGGAGTCAAGAAAGACTTTTGAATGTTCTCTTGGAATCATGGCTTGTGTAAGAGATCTCTTACCCAAGAGAGTGAGATTCCTGACATTTTGAAAAAGAATCTGCAAAGATAAGCAATTTGTCTGAACAGGGAAAAATGTGGATACCCTGTAGCCTGCAATGAGCTATAAATGGAGCTAGACACTTTGTAAACTGTCTTGGTGCAATGGATAGTAACAAGTGGAAGGCAGATAATTGATAATTTGATCCAGATACACACAACCTTAAGAAACGTCTGAAGTCTGGATAAGAATGTGATGATGGGCATCTTTTAAATATAATGTTACTAGGTAACCTGATAGAAGAAGAGACAACAAGTTGCAAAGTGACATCATTTTGAATGTGGCCACTGTCACAAACAGGTTTAGGAAAGAAAGTTCCAGAACTGGTCTCTGAGCATTTTCTTTCTTTGGGAAGAATATCCTTGAATAAACTCCCCTCCCCACATGGGAAAGAGGAACTGATTCTATCACTTCTTGGAATAGCATGTGTTGAAGAACATGTGGAAACAAAACAGTCTGATCTGCTGGATGAGGAATGACCCTCTGGAAAGCAGAAATTTCCTCCCACTGCCATCTGTAACCTTGCTGAATAATTTTCGGAAAACATTTGTTTGAAACAATCGTTGACAAAGAGAAAAATGGAGATTCAGACTTTCTGGAAGAGACAAATGGCTATTGCAGGAGGGGGCTCACAAAGTCTCTTGAATTCAGACTTGTTGAATTGTCCTTGATTTTGGGAGGTTTGAGACCTCATTTTGGAACCTCCTTGCCACTTCTTCTTAAATGTCTATATGCTTTGAATTCTGTTTAGATTGTTTATTCTGATTTTTGCCAACATTGGATGAGGAGAAAGAAAAATCTCTTGGACAATTTGGAAAAAGAGGATTGAAAAATCTTAGAAATTCCCTGGATTAGCATCACTGTTTTCGATCACCTCTGCAGCAGTGCAGCCAAACACTAAACCTCTATCCAAGGGAGAATTTAAAATCTCATTTTAGCATCATCTGAGAGGTTCTGACAATGCAACCAAGCAAACCTCCTTAAAACTGTACCACTGACAATAACCCTGGAAGAAGTATCAACAGTCATACACACACTGCAAAAAATGAGTCATGACCTGTGCAGATTTTTTTTCGCATAAAGAAACTGCAGATAAACATTCCTCATACTTTCACAATAAACTTTAACATATGAGCCTGACAATTTAAAATTCTGAAATTTAAGGTTGCAGAAGTGTAATTTTTCCCCTTAGCTATCAATAATTTTCCCATCCTTATTGGAATTAAATAAGTGCTTAGCAGTAGAGCAGTCAACTAAGGCTATAGCTGCTGGTTCAGGTTTGGGAATAGTGTGTAAAAATGTAAAAGACTGAGGGACTTTATGCATTGTATCTGCCTTTTTAGGGACAACTGGTTGGCTGTCAGGAAAACTGCAGGCAGTAAGATGCACATCCCCTAAAGCAGACAGGACAGGAAGAATGTGTGTAGGTTTTGGAAATCCCTTCTGTAACAACTCACAATGTTTTTTGAGGGACTGAGAAACTTCAGTGTTTTCCCACTGAAAACATCGCGACATTCTAGCAATAGTGTAATAGAAAGAGAACTCCCCCACAAGGAGAATCAGAAAACGAGCTGAATCAGAAATCTGAGGACATAACCCAGAATCCATTCCTGTATCTTCCTGTTCAGATTCAGAATCTTGAATCTCTTCAGAAAAAGCAGCATCCCTTTTTCTTTTACTAGAAACTACAAGATGGATAAGTATCAGTTGTTCAAACTTTAAGCCAGTCCCAGTAAACTACTACTATCTAAAGAAATTTGCGAAGGAGTAGATACATGCTTGGTTTTCTGTTTCTCTTTGACAGGAGAAATACGGTCAACCATGTTACTAGTGGCTGTCACTGCTTCCCCAGAGATGGGCACAGCATACTAACACAACAAGGGAAGCCTTTCCTGTTCTCTCCCCAAGGATCAACAAGAGTGGTTCTCCCTTGCCCTCTGAAGGAACCCCAACAGCTACAGAAGAGGACATGGCTAACAACCTGTTCATAGTAGATGTGGGTGCTATACCAGAAGGATCCTGGGTAAAAGAGGAGTGCTGTGAGGTATAAGAAGTGGCTACAGCAAAGTCACCCACCTGTGACTGAGGCAGATTGCTAGCCTGTTGTGGCAGAGGCTTTTTTCCTTTACTTTTTCTTTTTGTGACTGGAAGAAGGACAGACTGTTGGCCTGACAATCTGTTCTTTGGTAAAGTCAAAAGTGATTCTTCTATCCTATGGAAAACAAACAACAATGCCAGTTAAACTGCCAGTCCACAAAAGCTTTTTTGGATAGAAAAACACAGTACAAAAGCACTTTCAAACACTATGGCACCTCCACAATGTTAAAACAAACACATTTTCTTCACAAAAATATTTTGTTGGTTAGATAATACTAATTTTAAACTGACAGAAATTATAAGTGCTCCAGCAGCAGGAAAGTGCTGAAGGATTTTGCGCCCCAAATTTTCTTTTAGTCAGCTCAGCTCGAGCTGCTTGACAGTTTGGGTGTGTGGAAAGTTCCTGAAGTTTTAGAAACTGGCCAGCTGTTATATCCTTGGCAGGATATAACCCATTTAGCTAAGGCAGGAAACTGGGCAGCTGTTATATCCTTGGTAGGCTATAACCCGTTTAGCTAAGGCTACTGCAGCAGTGAGCTATATGAACAACATCATCTTTTTTTTTTTTTTTTTTTGGTTGGAAATGGAGAGGATAGTAATGGGTAGTAACTATTAGCACATTTAGGATGAGTAATGTTATAGTTGCTGTTTGGAGCCTAATCATATTCATTGCTTTCTTTTTTGTTTTTGTCAGATGTGTAAGAGATTATAAGAATGCTTGTTTTTGATATTTGAAGATGATTTAGGGTTTCATTTGTGTATGTTGTTGTATGTTTACATTTGTAAGACCCATTTGTAATAATTATCTTAGAGTATTATAACTGATTTGTCTTTTTAGCTGTTCACTTGATTTATTGTTTGGTGTATTGGTTGTTTGTGTAGTTTTGTAGTTTAATTACTTTGTGCAGTCTTATTGATTAACTTTTCTTTCAAACTGTTATATCTTGCCAGCATGATGTTTTAGTGTTAGATACGAACACTGTAATTATGGTAGAACAGTTGTGTGACTCCATGAAATACAGGTAATTGATTAAAGTGTTGTATTGTAGCTCAATAAATATGTGCAGTATGTGGGCTGTATAATGCTACATCATGGTGGTGGTCTTGTATTGTGTTGATTTGTTGCGTGTGCAGTAGTATACTTGCATATGTTTAAATAAGTTAGTAATTAAGTACTTGTGGAAAGAGGACATCAGTCAGAATGAGGTAGTGTATGCATCTACACAACAGATGCACTGGGCACTAAGAGAGATTATATGTAGGCAATTTACTATAGGAAGATATTTAAACAATAAAAAAGTGCCACAGTGCAGGAAAGTGCAGGTGGCTTCTTTACTGACCGTAGCCATCAGGATGATGAAATGGTGGTGGGCTGATACAAAGCACAGATGTAATAGTAGTAAACTGTGATCAGTAGTGTAGTGCTTGCACAGTGCAAAACAGAACCTAGAAGGACTTTTTAGAGTGGAAATGTTTGCAGCAATGTCTAGTGTTCTACAGATCATTGGTGCTGCTGTGCCTCGGGAAGGGCAGACAGTATGTTTGTTCTTGGGGGAGTATTTATGCATGCATGCATACATGTATATACACACATATACAGAGCATGCTCGAGAGTGAGTGAGAGATGGTGAATCTGTGTACTTGGATGGGTAGAGAAGAGAGAGAGAGAGAGAGGGAGAGAAGCATTGTATTTACTTCCTAAAAGTAATTGTTCTCAAAAATTATATTGCTCTTAATGCTTGGATCTGAGTAATTGTAAAAAGCAGTTACTTTCCAAGAAGATAACATAACAGATTTGCTTCTTGGATGTTTTAGGTTGAATTATACAAAGTCCATGCTTCTGCAAAAATAAGAGCAACTTTTTACTACTTCAAATCACCTGAATAAGTTTTATTTGGAGGTGCATTAGAGAATAATTACTTTGGGATTATAACTCTTTTGTACTACCAGCAGCAGCAGCCATTTGTGAAGAGTGTAGCATTCTCAAAAATTGCACTGCATTTGTGATACTTTTTACAAAGCTTCAGAATGGCATAAATACATTAGATTGTCTTGTAGTAGATATATGGGAGATGGACAAAAGTAGCTTGATATATAGATCAAAGGAGCAAACCAAAGACCAGGAAGGAACCGGACCACAAAACTTATAAGCCTTCGTTCGTTTAATAAAACACCACAAACTTCATCAGAATAAATACACAAATTTGAAACCAACTTTAAATACTTTTCATGCGCAAAAAATCATCCAATGACATAACAGTCAATACTACACAGTGTTTCATTAAAATAAAGCCCGTTTTGTGAACAGCTTGGCTCACTACATCAAAGCCTTTGTAACTGAAGAAAACACTTGATGTTAATAGTTTCATTTAGACCTGGAGGGTAGTCTGCTCTTAAAGCTATCTGCCATTTAGTTTCCCTACATTCTAATAAGGCTTTAAAATTGCCCACCAAAGGACCACAAACTAAGACAAAGAATGTAAATTTCTTAAAATTGTTACATAGTAAAACATGTCGTGCCATTGCATTATTCCTGTCTTTGTTTTTCACTGCCAACACATGTTCATAAATCCTTCTACTTAGTGACCTGATGGTCTTGCCAACATAAAAACTGGTACAAAAATTATATACTGCGAGATAAACAATACCCACAGAAACACATGTAGACTTGTCCTTTGCCCAAATAATTTTCTTGAAATGTTTCAACTCAACAGAACCTGAATTGGCTATTTATCTACATTGCCTGCAATGGCCACAAGCAAAAGTCCCAACAGGGTCTTTGACCCCATTGTGTGATGTCTTAGAAGTACTTTCAAGTATACTGCTTATGTTACATACCTTTTTATA